>NW_027040484.1:102908-132908 GCF_034236695.1 Oncorhynchus nerka
CTACTACCATATCACATTATGTCTCTACCATCATATCACATTATGTCTCTACCACCATATCACATTATGTCTCTACTACCATATCACATTATGTCTCTACCACCATTATCTACTACATATTACATGTCTCTACTACCATATTACATTATGTCTCTACTACCATATTACATTATGTCTCTACCACCATATCACATTATGTCTCTACTACCATATCACATTATGTCTCTACCACCATATCACATTATGTCTCTACTACCATATCACATTATGTCTCTACTACCATATTACATTATGTCTCTACCACCATATCACATTATGTCTCTACCACCATATCACATTATGTCTCTACCATCATATCACATTATGTCTCTACCACCATATCACATTATGTCTCTACTACCATATCACATTATGTCATATCACATTATGTCTCTACCACCATATCACATTATGTCTCTACCACCATATCACATTATGTCTCTACTACCATATCACATTATGTCTCTACTACCATATCACATTATGTCTCTACCACCATATCACATTATGTCTCTACTACCATATCACATTATGTCTCTACCACCATATCACATTATGTCTCTACCACCATATCACATTATGTCTCTACCACCATCCATATCACATTATGTCTCTACCACCATCCATATCACATTATGTCTCTACTACCATATCACATTATGTCTCTACCACCATATCACATTATGTCTCTACCACCATCCATATTTACATTTACATTACATTTAAGTCATTTAGCAGACGCTCTTATCCAGAGCGACTTACAAATTGGTGCATTCACCTTATGACATCCAGTGGAACAGTAGTGCATCTAAATCTTTTAAGGGGGTGAGAGGGATTACTTTATCCTATCCTAGGTATTCCTTAAAGAGGTGGGGTTTCAGGTGTCTCCGGAAGGTGGTGATTGACTCCGCTGTCCTGGCGTCGTGAGGGAGTTTGTTCCACCATTGGGGGGCCAGAGCAGCGAACAGTTTTGACTGGGCTGAGCGGGAACTGTACTTCCTCAGTGGTAGGGAGGCGAGCAGGCCAGAGGTGGATGAACGCAGTGCCCTTGTTTGGGTGTAGGGCCTGATCAGAGCCTGGAGGTACTGAGGTGCCGTTCCCCTCACAGCTCCGTAGGCAAGCACCATGGTCTTGTAGCGGATGCGAGCTTCAACTGGAAGCCAGTGGAGAGAGCGGAGGAGCGGGGTGACGTGAGAGAACTTGGGAAGGTTGAACACCAGACGGGCTGCGGCGTTCTGGATGAGTTGTAGGGGTTTAATGGCACAGGCAGGGAGCCCAGCCAACAGCGAGTTGCAGTAATCCAGACGGGAGATGACGAGTGCCTGGATTAGGACCTGCGCCGCTTCCTGTGTGAGGCAGGGTCGTACTCTGCGGATGTTGTAGCATGAACCTACAGGAACGGGCCACCGCCTTGATGTTAGTTGAGAACGACAGGGTGTTGTCCAGGATCACGCCAAGGTTCTTAGCGCTCTGGGAGGAGGACACAATGGAGTTGTCAACCGTGATGGCGAGATCATGGAACGGGCAGTCCTTCCCCGGGAGGAAGAGCAGCTCCGTCTTGCCGAGGTTCAGCTTGAGGTGGTGATCCGTCATCCACACTGATATGTCTGCCAGACATGCAGAGATGCGATTCGCCACCTGATCATCAGAAGGGGGAAAGGAGAAGATTAATTGTGTGTCGTCTGCATAGCAATGATAGGAGAGACCATGTGAGGTTATGACAGAGCCAAGTGACTTGGTGTATAGCGAGAATAGGAGAGGGCCTAGAACAGAGCCCTGGGGGACACCAGTGGTGAGCACGTGGTGTGGAGACGGATTCTCGCCACGCCACCTGGTAGGAGCGACCTGTCAGGTAGGACGCAATCCAAGCGTGGGCCGCGCCGGAGATGCCCAACTCGGAGAGGGTGGAGAGGAGGATCTGATGGTTCACAGTATCGAAGGCAGCCGATAGGTCTAGAAGGATGAGAGCAGAGGAGAGAGAGTTAGCTTTAGCAGTGCGGAGCGCCTCCGTGATACAGAGAAGAGCAGTCTCAGTTGAATGACTAGTCTTGAAACCTGACTGATTTGGATCAAGAAGGTCATTCTGAGAGAGATAGCGGGAGAGCTGGCCAAGGACGGCACGTTCAAGAGTTTTGGAGAGAAAAGAAAGAAGGCATACTGGTCTGTAGTTGTTGACATCGGAGGGATCGAGTGTAGGTTTTTTCAGAAGGGGTGCAACTCTCGCTCTCTTGAAGACGGAAGGGACGTAGCCAGCGGTCAGGGATGAGTTGATGAGCGAGGTGAGGTAAGGAGAAGGTCTCCGGAAATGGTCTGGAGAAGAGAGGAGGGGATAGGGTCAAGCGGGCAGGTTGTTGGGCGGCCGGCCGTCACAAGACAGGCGAGATTTCATCTGGAGAGAGGGGGAGAAAGAGGTCAGAGCACAGGGTAGGGCAGTGTGAGCAGAACCAGCGGTGTCGTTTGACTTAGCAAACGAGGATCGGATGTCGTCGACCTTCTTTTCAAAATGGTTGACGAAGTCATCTGCAGAGACGGAGGAGGGGGGGGGAGGGGGAGGAGGATTCAGGAGGGAGGAGAAGGTTGCAAAGAGCTTCCTAGGGTTAGAGGCAGATGCTTGGAATTTATAGTGGTAGAAAGTGGCTTTAGCAGCAGAGAGAGAAGAGGAAAATGTAGAGAGGAGGGAGTGAAAGGATGTTAGGTCCGCAGGGAGGCGAGTTTTCCTCCATTTCCGCTCGGCTGCCCGGAGCCCTGTTCTGTGAGCTCGCAATGAGTCGTTGAGCCAAGGAGCGGGAGGGGAGGACCGAGCCGGCCTGGAGGATAGGGGACATAGAGAGTCAAAGGATGCAGAAAGGGAGGAGAGGAGGGTTGAGGAGGCAGAATCAGGAGATAGGTTGGAGAAGGTTTGAGCAGAGGGAAGAGATGATAGGATGGAAGAGGAGAGAGTAGCGGGGGAGAGAGAGCGAAGGTTGGGACGGCGCGATACCATCCGAGTAGGGGCAGTGTGGGAAGTGTTGGATGAGAGCGAGAGGGAGAAGGATACAAGGTAGTGGTCGGAGACTTGGAGGGAGTTGCAATGAGGTTAGTGGAAGAACAGCATCTAGTAAAGATGAGGTCGAGCGTATTTCCTGCCTTGTGAGTAGGGGGGAAGGTGAGAGGGTGAGGTCAAAAGAGGAGAGGAGTGGAAAGAAGGAGGCAGAGAGGAATGAGTCAAAGGTAGACGTGGGGAGGTTAAAGTCGCCCAGAACTGTGAGAGGTGAGCCGTCCTCAGGAAAGGAGCTTATCAAGGCATCAAGCTCATTGATGAACTCTCCGAGGGAACCTGGAGGGCGATAAATGATAAGGATGTTAAGCTTGAAAGGGCTGGTAACTGTGACAGCATGGAATTCAAAGGAGGCGATAGACAGATGGTTAAGGGGAGAAAGAGAGAATGACCATTTGGGAGAGATGAGGATCCCGGTGCCACCACCCCGCTGACCAGAAGCTCTCGGGGTGTGCGAGAACACGTGGGCAGACGAAGAGAGAGCAGTAGGAGTAGCAGTGTTGTCTGTGGTGATCCATGTTTCCGTCAGTGCCAAGAAGTCGAGGGACTGGAGGGAGGCATAGGCTGAGATGAACTCTGCCTTGTTGGCCGCAGATCGGCAGTTCCAGAGGCTACCGGAGACCTGGAACTCCACGTGGGTCGTGCGCGCTGGGACCACCAGATTAGGGTGGCCGCGGCCACGCGGTGTGGAGCGTTTGTATGGTCTGTGCAGAGAGGAGAGAACAGGGATAGACAGACACATAGTTGACAGGCTACACCAGAGGCTACGCTAATGCAAAGGAGATTGGAATGACAAGTGGACTACACGTCTCGAGTGTTCAGAAAGTTAAGCTTACGTAGCAAGAATCTTATTGACTAAAATGATTAAAATGATACAGTACTGCTGAAGTAGGCTAGCTGGCAGAGGCTGCGTTGTTGACTATGTAGGCTAGCTGGCAGTGTCTGCGTTGTTGACACTACACTAATCAAGTCGTTCCGTAGAGTGTAATGGTTTCTACTGTGCTACTGTGCTGCTATTCGGGGCTAGCTGGCTAGCTAGCAGTGTTGATTTACGTTACGTTGCGTTAAAAGAACGACAATAGCTGGCTAGCTAACCTAGGAAATCGCTCAAGACTACACAATTATCTTTGATACAAAGACGGCTATGTAGCTAGCTATGTAGCTAGCTACGATCAAACAAATCAAGCCGTTGTACTGTAATGAAATGAAAAATGTGACACTACCTGTGGAGCGACGCGAAATGCGACCGGATTGTTGAGTGCGGAAGTTCTGTTACGTTAAGGACGACGAATAGCTGGCTAGCTAACCTCGGTAAATTAAGATAATCACTCTAAAACTACACACTCTAAACTACACAATTATCTTGGATACGAAGACAGCAAAGACAACATATCACATTATGTCTCTACTACCATATCACATTATGTCTCTACCACCATATCACATTATGTCTCTACCACCATATCACATTATGTCTCTACCACCATATCACATTATGTCTCTACTACCATATCACATTATGTCTCTACTACCATATCACATTATGTCTCTACCACCATATCACATTATGTCTCTACTACCATATCACATTATGTCTCTACTACCATATCACATTATGTCTCTACCACCATATCACATTATGTCTCTACTACCATATCACATTATGTCTCTACCACCATATCACATTATCTCTACCACCATATCACATTATGTCTCTACTACCATATCACATTATGTCTCTACCACCATCCATATCACATTATGTCTCTACCACCATATCACATTATGTCTCTATCACCATCCATATCACATTATGTCTCTACCACCATATCACATTATGTCTCTATCACCATATCACATTATGTCTCTACCACCATATCACATTATGTCTCTATCACCATCCATATCACATTATGTCTCTACTACCATATCACATTATGTCTCTACTACCATATCACATTATGTCTCTACCACCATCCATATCACATTATGTCTCTACCACCATATCACATTATGTCTCTACCACCATCCATATCACATTATGTCTCTACCACCATATCACATTATGTCTCTATCACCATCCATATCACATTATGTCTCTACCACCATATCACATTATGTCTCTATCACCATATCACATTATGTCTCTACCACCATATCACATTATGTCTCTACCACCATATCACATTATGTCTCTACTACCATATCACATTATGTCTCTACTACCATATCACATTATGTCTCTACCACCATATCACATTATGTCTCTACCACCATATCACATTATGTCTCTACTACCATATCACATTATGTCTCTACTACCATATCACATTATGTCTCTACCACCATCCATATCACATTATGTCTCTACCACCATATCACATTATGTCTCTACTACCATATCACATTATGTCTCTACCACCATATCACATTATGTCTCTACTACCATATCACATTATGTCTCTACTACCATATCACATTATGTCTCTACCACCATATCACATTATGTCTCTACTACCATATCACATTACTACACCATATCACATTATGTCTCTACTACCATATCACATTATGTCTCTACCACCATATCACATTATGTCTCTACCACCATCCATATCACATTATGTCTCTACTACCATATCACATTATGTCTCTACTACCATATCACATTATGTCTCTACCATCATATCACATTATGTCTCTACTACCATGCCGCAGCCACACACACACACACGCGCGCACGCACGCACACACACTCAAAAATCGAGCCATAACCTGTACTCTTAACCCTAACCTTAAACCTAAATCTAATTCTAACCCTAATTCTGATTCTAACCTTAACCCTAAACCCCCTAGAAATAGCATTTGGTCCCCACAAATATAGTTAAACACATACACACACACACACACACACACACACACACACACACACACACACACACACACACACACACACTGCTCTACTTAACTCTACAACGACCAGAGAGGGCTTTGTTCAAGGGTGTTTGTGATCAAGAGGCATTTGTTCACAGCTGAGATACTGTTCAGTAGTATTCTAGAGTTCTGATGATCTCTCATTGGCTCCAACGTTCTGGTTCTGTTTCCTGTCACGGGTACTTGTTGGAATTCTAGAGTGGGAGCTTGACATTGTAAATGAATTAATTAGCTCCATTGTTTGGGGTTTTGTATCTGAAGTAGCTTTACCCTTCACACGTACAAATACACACATATGAGTGCTGGCACGTACGCACACAAATACACACATATGAGTGCTGGCACGTACACACACAAATACACACATATGAGTGCTGGCACGTACACACACAAATACACACATATGAGTGCTGGCACGTACACACACAAATACACACATATGAATACACACACAAATACACACATATGAGTGCTGGCACGTACACACACAAATACACACATATGAGTGCTGGCACGTACACACACAAATACACACATATGAGTGCTGGCACGTACACACACAAATACACACATATGAGTGCTGGCACGTACACACACAAATACACAAATATGAGTGCTGGCACGTACACACACAAATACACACATATGAGTGCTGGCACGTACACACACAAATGCACACACTTCTCCAACCTTGCTGTTTTCTGCTATTGTGTTATTGTGCAATTTCTTAGCTTTGTTTATTTCCTTCATTCTTTTTTAACCCCCCTATTCTTGTCTTCCAATCACTGTCCTCTCTCTCTAAACCCCTCCTCCTCCTTCTTGTCTTCCAATCCCTGTCCTCTCTCTCTAAACTCCTCCTCCTCTTCCTTCTCTCTGTTCTCTAGATGCAAGATGCTATGGGCTATGAACTTCCCTGGGCCTATTTTGTCAGTCTCGTCATCTTTGGATCCTTTTTCGTTCTAAATCTGGTTCTGGGGGTGTTGAGCGGGTAAGAGCGCTGTGTGTGTGTGTGTGTGTGTGTGTGTGTGTGTGTGTGTGTGTGTGTGTGTGTGTGTGTGTGTGTGTGTGTGTGTGTGTGTGTGTGTGTGTGTGTGTGTGTATGTTTGCCCTCCCTGTGACCGCAGACCAGACAACAAGACTCCTGGGACAGAGAAAGAAAGGGATGAAATGAGACTATACGAAGGAGGGGAGAGGGAGGAGACACTCAGAAAGGAGGGGAGAGGGAGGAGACACTCAGAAAGGAGGGGAGAGGGAGGAGACACTCAGAAAGGAGGGGAGAGGGAGGAGACACTCAGAAAGGAGGGGAGAGGGAGACACTCAGAACAGAGGGGAGAGGGAGGAGACACTCAGAAAGGAGGGGAGAGGGAGGAGACACTCAGAAAGGAGGGGAGAGGGAGACACTCAGAACAGAGGGGAGAGGGAGGAGACACTCAGAACAGAGGGGAGAGGGAGGAGACACTCAGAACGGAGGGGAGAGGGAGGAGACACTCAGAAAGGAGGGGAGAGGGAGGAGACACTCAGAAAGGAGGGGAGAGGGAGGAGACACTCAGAAAGGAGGGGAGAGGGAGGAGACACTCAGAAATCAGAAAGGAGGGGAGAGGGAGACACTCAGAACAGAGGGGAGAGGGAGGAGACACTCAGAAAGGGGGGGAGAGGGAGGAGACACTCAGAAAGGAGGGGAGAGGGAGGAGACACTCAAACGGAGGGAGAGGGAGGAGACACTCAGAAAGGAGGGGGAGGGAGACACTCAGAACAGAGGGAGAGGGAGGAGACACTCAGAAAGGAGGGGAGAGGGAGGAGACACTCAGAAAGGAGGGGAGAGGGAGACACTCAGAACAGAGGGGAGAGGGAGGAGACACTCAGAACAGAGGGGAGAGGGAGGAGACACTCAGAACGGAGGGGAGAGGGAGGAGACACTCAGAAAGGAGGGGAGAGGGAGGAGACACTCAGAAAGGAGGGGAGAGGGAGGAGACACTCAGAAAGGAGGGGAGAGGGAGGAGACACTCAGAAAGGAGGGGAGAGGGAGACACTCAGAACAAAGGGGAGAGGGAGGACACACTCAGAAAGGAGGGGAGAGGGAGGAGACACTCAGAACAGAGGGGAGAGGGAGGAGACACTCAGAAAGGAGGGGAGAGGGAGACACTCAGAACAGAGGGGAGAGGGAGGAGACACTCAGAAAGGAGGGGAGAGGGAGGAGACACTCAGAAAGGAGGGGAGAGGGAGGAGACACTCAGAACGGAGGGGAGAGGGAGGAGACACTCAGAAAGGAGGGGAGAGGGAGGAGACACTCAGAAAGGAGGGGAGAGGGGGGAGACACTCAGAACAGAGGGGAGAGGGAGGAGACACTCAGAACGGAGGGGAGAGGGAGGAGACACTCAGAACGGAGGGGAGAGGGAGGAGACACTCAGAAAGGAGGGAGAGGGAGGAGACACTCAGAAAGGAGGGGAGAGGGGGAGACACTCAGAACAGAGGGGAGAGGGAGGAGACACTCAGAACAGAGGGGAGAGGGAGGAGACACTCAGAAAGGAGGGGAGAGGGAGGAGACACTCAGAAAGGAGGGGAGAGGGAGGAGACACTCAGAAAGGAGGGGAGAGGGAGGAGACACTCAGAAAGGAGGGGAGAGGGAGGAGACACTCAGAAAGGAGGGGAGAGGGAGGAGACACTCAGAACGGAGGGGCTCCGAAATCTGGAAAAACTAATCTGCCGTTCAAACGAAGCCAGCATCTACTTCATTAATATAGACATTCCAAACCCTACGAAAACTCCATCCAAAAATTAATTCAGTCATTTCAGTGAAAGGCTCCACAAGGCTTCAGTCATTTCAGTGAAAGGCTCCACAAGGCTTCAATCACCTGTGACAGGTCGACAGAGGGTCTGACATGTTACCTTAGGCTCTAGTCACAGTGGAAAGGTAGGTTTATATGCATCTTTAGAGAAGCCAATAGATATAGCCTCAAGGGACAGGTTCAGGAGCGGGTCAATGCAAGGGATTATGGGTAGGGAGAGGAGGAGGAGGTGAAGAAAGGAGGAGGAGGAGAGGAGTTTTTGGGAATGTAATGCCCAGTATCAGGTAGAAACCGTGTGTGTGTGTGTGTGTGTGTGTGTGTGTGTGTGTGTGTGTGTGTGTGTGTGTGTGTGTGTGTGTGTGTGTGTGTGTGTGTGTGTGTGTGGATAGGTTGACGTGTGCGTTGACGTGTGTCGTACCGGCCGTATGGTAATCCCAACCACCTGTCTGTCCGCTTTATGGTAATATGTCCTGAGTGGTTGCCGGGGGTGACGTGATGTCACAACCTCTCAACGCATGCTGGTGTTCCCACAGGAGAGTCACACAGTGTTCACAGAGAGAGAGAGAGCTGGACATTTTCTCTCCATCCTCTGCTGTCTCTCTTTCTCTCTCTTTCTCTCTCTCTCTTTCTCTCTTTCTCTCTCTCTCTCTCTCTCTCTCTCTCTCTCTCTCTCTCTCTCTCTCTCTCTCTCTCTCTCTCTCTCTCTCTCTCTCTCTCTCTCTCTCTCTCTCTCTTTCTCTCTCTCTCTCTTTCTCTCTTTCTCTCTCTCTCTCTCTCTCTCTCTCTCTCTCTCTCTCTCTCTCTCTCTCTCTCTCTCTGTCCTCTCTCCCCTCTCCCTCCCTATATCTCCTCTCCTTTCTCTCCCTCTTCCCCCCTCTCTCTCTCTCTCTCTCCTCTCTGTCCTCTTTCCCCTCTCCCTCCCTATATCTCCTCTCCCTATATCTCCTCTTCCATCTCTCTCCTTTCTCCTCCTTCTCTCTCTCTCCTCTCTTTCCTCTTTCCCCTCTCCCTCCCTATATCTCCTCTCCCTATATCTCCTCTTCTCTCTCTCTCCTTTCTCCTCCCTTCTCTCTCTCTCCTCTCTTTCCTCTTTCCCCTCTCCCTCCCTATATCTCCTCTCCCTATATCTCCTCTTCTCTCTCTCTCCTTTCTGTTCTCTCTTTGCCCTCTCCCTTCTCTCTCTCCTTTTCTCTCTCCTTTCTCCTTCTCTCTCTCCTCCTCCCCCCATTCATCACTACATTGGGAGAAGTCAGTACTGTAGATAAACCTTTCCTCTCCTCCTCTGTGTGGTTCAACCCAGGCATCCCCCCCTGGGGCGCTCCTACTCACTTAAAAACCTTTTCTCTCCCATTTAAAACCCACTGGCTTTGTTTCTGCAGTATAAAACTCACTCCTGCAGGTGGTCCCCGTTTTCTGGTTTTACCCAACGCTGAGTCATGTTGCCAAGTATAAGACGTACACACACACACACACACACACACACACACACACACACACACACACACACACACACACACACACACACACACACACACACAGTCGAGAAACGCAGTGATAAATTATTTAGACTCAGGTTGATTTAGAGGTACACTCTTAGAAATAAAGGTACTATCTAAAACCTAAAAGGGTGATTCGTCTGTCCCCATAGGAGAACCATTTGAAAAAAAACATTTGGGTTCAATGTAGAGCCCTTCTACAGAGGGTTCTATATGGAACCCAAAAGGGTTCTGACTGAAACCAAAAAGGGTTCTTTCTGAAACCAAAAGGGTTCTGACTGAAACCAAAAAGGGTTCTACCTGGAACCCAAAAGGGTTCTGCCTGGAACCAAAAAGGGTTTTACCTGGAACCAAAAAGGGTTCTGCCTGGAACCAAAAAGGGTTCTGACTGAAACCAAAAAGGGTTCTACCTGGAACCCAAAAGGGCTTCTACCTGGAACCAAAAAGGGTTCTGCCTGGAACCAAAAAGGGTTCTTTCTGGAACCAAAAAGGGTTTTACCTGGAACCAAAAAGGGTTCTGACTGAAACCAAAAAGGGTTCTACCTGGAACCCAAAAGGGCTTCTACCTGGAACCAAAAAGGGTTCTGCCTGGAACCAAAAAGGGTTCTTTCTGGAACCAAAAAGGGTTTTACCTGGAACCAAAAAGGGTTCTACCTGGAACCCAAAAGGCTTCTACCTGGAAGCAAAAAGGGTTCTGCCTGGAACCAAAAAGGGTTCTTTCTGGAACCAAAAAGGGTTCTACATGGAACCCAAAAGGTTCTGACTGAAACCAAAAAGGGTTCTTTCTGGAACCAAAAAGGGTTTTACCTGGAACCAAAAAGGGTTCTGCCTGGAACCAAAAAGGGTTCTTTCTGGAACTAAAAAGGGTTTTACCTGGAACCAAAAAGGGTTCTGCCTGGAACCAAAAAGGGTTCTCCTGACCTACAGTATAGGGACAGCTGAAGAACAATTTTGGAACCCTTTTTTCTAAGAGTGTAGAAACAATACAAGTTTCATTTTTTAAATCTGAGGAGCGTTGGAATTGGAATCTTCCTGGTAACTAAGCGGTAACTAAGGTTATTATGGGCTGGTCTGTGAGGTATAACACATGGGGACTAACTTGGTTCGTCTGTGTAACATCATTTTGTGTTAGCCCACTGAGCTTAAGCCCAGTGGTGGAAAAAGTATGCAATTGTCATACTTGAGTAAAAGTAAAGATACCTTAATAGAAAATGACTCAAGTAACAGTGAAAGTCACCCAGTAAAATACTACTTGAGTAAAAAGTCTAAAAGTATTTGGTTTTAAATATACTTAAGTATCAAAACCAAGTGTAATTGCTAAAATATACTGAAGTATCAAAAGTAAAAGTCTAAAGTATTTAAAATGACTCATATTAATGAAACCATACAGCACCATCTTCTTGTTTTTTAATGTACAGATAGCCAGCGACACTCCAACACTCAGACATCATTTACAACAAAGCTTTTGTGTTTAGTGAATCCGCCAGATCAGAGGCAGTAGGGATGACCAGGGATGTTCTCTGTTTAGTGAGTCCTCCAGATCAGAGGCAGTAGGGATGACCAGGGATGTTCTCTGTTTAGTGAGTCCTCCAGATCAGAGGTAGTAGGGATGACCAGGGATGTTCTCTGTTTAGTGAGTCCTCCAGATCAGAGGCAGTAGGGATGACCAGGGATGTTCTCTGTTTAGTTTCCAGATCAGAGGCAGTAGGGATGACCAGGGATGTTCTCCAGATCCTCCAGATCAGAGGCAGTAGGGATGACCAGGGATGTTCTCTGTTTAGTGAATCCGCCAGATCAGAGGCAGTAGGGATGACCAGGGATGTTCTCTGTTTAGTGAGTCCTCAGATGACCAGAGAGTCCTCCAGATAGGGATGACCAGGGATGTTCTCTGTTTAGTGAGTCCTCCAGATCAGAGGCAGTAGGGATGACCAGGGATGTTCTCTGTTTGACCAGGGATGTGAGTCCTCCAGATCAGAGGCAGTAGGGATGACCAGGGATGTTCTCTGTTTTGAATCCTCCAGATGAGGGATGACCAGGGATGTTCTCTGTTTAGTGAGTCCGCCAGATCAGAGGCAGTAGGGATGACCAGGGATGTTCTCTGTTTAGTGAATCCGCCAGATCAGAGGCAGTAGGGATGACCAGGGATGTTCTCTGTTTTTAGTGAATCCAGGGATGTTCCAGATCAGAGGCAGTAGGGATGACCAGGGATGTTCTCTGTTTAGTGAGTCCTCCAGATCAGAGGCAGTAGGGATGACCAGGGATGTTCTCTTGTGAGTCTCTGTTTAGTGAGTCCTCCAGATCAGAGGTAGTAGGGATGACCAGGGATGTTCTCTGTTTAGTGAGTCCTCCAGATCAGAGGCAGTAGGGATGACCAGGGATGTTCTCTGTTTAGTGAATCCTCCAGATCAGAGGCAGTAGGGATGACCAGGGATGTTCTCTGTTTAGTGAGTCCTCCAGATCAGAGGCAGTAGGGATGACCAGGGATGTTCTCTGTTTAGTGAGTCCTCCAGATCAGAGGCAGTAGGGATGACCAGGGATGTTCTCTGTTTAGTGAGTCCTCCAGATCAGAGGCAGTAGGGATGACCAGGGATGTTCTCTGTTTAGTGAGTCCTCCAGATCAGAGGCAGTAGGGATGACCAGGGATGTTCTCTGTTTAGTGAATCCTCCAGATCAGAGGCAGTAGGGATGACCAGGGATGTTCTCTTTTTAGTGAGTCCTCCAGATCAGAGGTAGTAGGGATGACCAGGGATGTTCTCTGTTTAGTGAGTCCATCCAGATCAGATCAGAGGCAGTAGCAGAGGTAGAGATGACCAGGGATGTTCTCTGTTTAGTGAGAGATCAGAGGCAGTAGGGATGACCAGATGTTCTCTGTTTAGTGAGTCCTCCAGATCAGAGGCAGTAGGGATGACCAGGGATGTTCTCTGTTTAGTGAGTCCTCCAGATCAGAGGCAGTAGGGATGACCAGGGATGTTCTCTGTTTAGTGAGTCCTCCAGATCAGGGATGTTCTCTGTTTAGTGAGGCAGTCAGGGATAGGGATGACCAGGGATGTTCTCTGTTTAGTGAATCCTCCAGATCAGAGGCAGTAGGGATGACCAGGGATGTTCTCTTTTTAGTGAGTCCTCCAGATCAGAGGTAGTAGGGATGACCAGGGATGTTCTCTGTTTAGTGAGTCCAGGATGTTCTCAGATCAGAGGCAGGGATGACCAGGGATGTTCTCTGTTTAGTGAGTCCTCCAGATCAGAGGCAGTAGGGATGACCAGGGATGTTCTCTGTTTAGTGAGTCCTCCAGATCAGAGGCAGTAGGGATGACCAGGGATGTTCTCTGTTTAGTGAGTCCTCCAGATCAGAGGCAGTAGGGATGACCAGGGATGTTCTCTGTTTAGTGTGTGAATTGGACTATTTTCCTGTCCCTCTAAGCATTCAAAATGTAATGAGCACTTTTGGGTGTCAGGGAAAATGTTTGGAGTAAAAAGTACAGTATTTTCTTGAGGAATGTAGTGAAGTAAAAGTTGTAAAAAATATAAAAAGCAAAGTACCGATACCAACAAAAACAACTTAAGAAGTACTTTAAAGTACACTGCTCAAAAAAATAACTTAAGAAGTACTTTAAAGTACACTGCTCAAAAAAATACAGGGAACACTAAAATAACACATCCTAGATCTGAATTCAATATTCTTATTAAATACTGTTTTCTTTACATAGTTGAATGTGCTGACAACAAAATCACACAAATTATCAATGGAAATCAAATGTATCAACCCATGGAGCTCTGGATTTGGAGTCACAATCAAAATTAAAGTGGAAAACCACACTACAGGCTGATCCAACTTTGATGTAATGTCCTTAAAACAAGTCAAAATGAGGCTCAGTAGTGTGTGTGGCCTCCACGTGCCTGTATGACCTCCCTACAACGCCTGGGCATGCTCCTGATGAGGTGGCGGATGGTCTCCTGAGGGATCTCCTCCCAGACCTGGACTAAAGCGTCCGCCAACTCCTGGACAGTCTGTGGTGCAACGTGGCATTGGTGGATGGAGCGAGACATGATGTCCCAGATGTGCTCAATTGGATTCAGGTCTGGGGAACGGGCGGGCCAGTCCATAGCATCAATGCCTTCCTCTTGCAGGAACTGCTGACACACTCCAGCCACATGAGGTCTAGCATTGTCTTGCATTAGGAGGAACCCAGGGCCAACCGCACCAGCATATGGTCTCACAAGGGGTCTGAGGATCTCATCTCGGTACCTAATGGCAGTCAGGCTACCTCTAGCGAGCACATGGAGGGCTGTGCGGCCCCCCAAAGAAATGCCACCCCACACCATGACTGACCTACCGCCAAACCAGTCATGCTGGAGGATGTTGCAGGCAGCAGAATGTTCTCCACAGCGTCTCCAGACTCTGTCACGTCTGTCACGTGCTCAGTGTGAACCTGCTTTCATCTGTGAAGAACACAGGGCGCCAGTGGCGAATTTGCCAATCTTGGTGTTCTCTGGCAAATGCCTAACGTCCTGCACGGTGTTGGCCTGTAAGCACAACCCCCACATGTGGACATCGGGCCCTCATACCACCCTCATGGAGTCTGTTTCTGACCGTTTGAGCAGGCACATGCACATTTGTGGCCTGCTGGAGGTCATTTTGCAGGGCTCTGGCAGTGCTCCTCCTGCTCCACCTTGCACAAAGGCGGAGGTAGCGGTCCTGCTGCTGGGTTGTTGCCCTCCTACGGCCTCCTCCACGTCTCCTGATGTACTGGCCTGTCTCCTGGTAGCGCCTCCATGCTCTGGACACTACGCTGACAGACACAGCAAACCTTCTTGCCACAGCTCGCATTGATGTGCCATCCTGGATGAGCTGCACTACCTGAGCCACTTATGTGGGTTGTAGACTCCGTCTCATGCTACCACTAGAGTGAAAGCACCGCCAGCATTCAAAAGTGACCAAAACATCAGCCAGGAAGCATAGGAACTGAGAAGTGGTCTGTGGTCCCCACCTGCAGAACCACTCCTTTATTGGGGGTGTCTTGCTAATTGCCTATACGTTCCACCTGTTGTCTATTCCATTTGCACAACAGCATGTGAAATGTATTGTCATTCAGTGTTGCTTCCTAAGTGGACAGTTTGATTTCACAGAAGTGTTATTGACTTGGAGTTACATTGTGTTGTTTAAGTGTTCCCTGTATTTTTACTTAAGTACTTTACATCTCTGCTTTAGCCTAGGTAGCCAATCAGGTCTCGAGGTCTCAGACAAGGGTTACTCCATTACACACACACACACACATCGCGGGCAGGTCCAGTGGAGTCTTGTTGCTCTGTGTGTGTTGAAGGGACATTAACTGTTGTTGCTATGTGTTGGAGGGACATTAACTGTTGTTGCTATGTGTTGGAGGGACATTAACTGTTGTTGCTATGTGTTGGAGGGACATTAACTGTTGTTGCTATGTGTTGAAGGGACATTAACTCTTGTTGCTATGTGTTGGAGGGACATTAACTGTTGTTGCTATGTGTTGAAGGGACATTAACTCTTGTTGCTACTGTTGTTGCTGTGTGTTGAAGGGACATTAACTCTTGTTGCTGTGTGTTGGAGGGACATTAACTCTTGTTGCTATGTGTTGAAGGGACATTAACTCTTGTTGCTATGTGTTGAAGGGACATTAACTCTTGTTGCTATGTGTTGGAGGGACATTAACTGTTGTTGCTATGTGTTGGAGGGACATTAACTGTTGTTGCTATGTGTTGAAGGGACATTAACTGTTGTTGCTGTGTGTTGAAGGGACATTAACTCTTGTTGCTACGTGTTGAAGGGACATTAACTCTTGTTGCTATGTGTTGAAGGGACATTAACTCTGCCCTGCCTCCTCTCTCCTATCTCTTCCCAGGTCAACGACGCCGTAGGGAGTGGCTGGCCCTGGCTCTATTTTGTCACGCTAATCATCATAGGGTCATTTTTTGTGCTTAACTTGGTGTTGGGGGTGTTGAGCGGGTAAGAACCGGTTCTACTGCAGGTTCTAATGGAGCCTGGCCTCTTCCTCTTCCTCTTCGGCTGACTGTCTGACTGGGTTCTGCTGTGGCCTTTTCTCCCTGCTTGTCTGACTGGTTCTACCATGGCCTCTTCTGTCTGTCTGTCTGTCTGTCTGTCTGTCTGTCTGTCTGTCTGTCTGTCTGTCTGTCTGTCTGTCTGTCTGTCTGTCTGTCTGTCTGACTGTCTGTCTGTCTGTCTGTCTGTGTCTGTCTGTCTGTCTGTCTGTCTGTCTGTCTGTCTGTCTGTCTGTCTGTCTGTCTGTCTGTCTATCTGACTGTCTGACTGACTGGTGATACCATGGCCTCTTCTGTCTGTCTGACTGACTGGTGATATGGCCTCTTCTGTCTGTCTGACTGGCTGGTTCTAATATGGCCTCTGGTATTCTCTGCTTGACTGACTGACCGCTCCTCTGGTCTGCCTGCTTGAAGGACTGATGATTATTATTCAACCTGTTCTCTTTGCCTAAGTGACTGGTTCTGCTGTTCTTCTTCCAGCCTGACTTACAGACTGTTACCGTTGTCTTTCTGACTAGTTCAAATGTGGCCTCTTCTTGATACCTGACTGACTTGTTCTACTGTTGGCTCTGACTGACTGGTTCTACTGTTGGTCTGGTCTGACTGACTGGTTCTAAGTCTCCTCTCTGACTGACTGGTTCTACTGTTGGTCTCCTCTCTCTGACTGGTTCTACTGTTCTCTTCTCCTCTGACTGACTGACTGGTTCTACTCTGGTCTCCTCCTTGACTGACTGACTGGTTCTACTGTTGGTCTCCTCTCTGACTGACTGGTTCTACTGTTGGTCTCTTTGACTGACTGACTGGTTCTGCTTGGTCTCTGACTTCCAGCCTTACAGACTGGTTACCGTTGTCTCTGACTGACTAGTTCAAATGTGGCCTCTTCTTGATACCTGACTGACTTGTTCTACTGTTGGTCTCCTCTCTGACTGACTGACTGGTTCTACTGTTGGTCTCCTCTCTGACTGACTGGTTCTACTGTTGGTCTCCTCTCTGACTGACTGGTTCTACTGTTGGTCTCCTCTCTGACTGACTGGTTCTACTGTTGGTCTCCTCTCTGACTGACTGGTTCTACTGTTGGTCTCCTCTCTGACTGACTGACTGGTTCTACTGTTGGTCTCCTCTCTGACTGACTGACTGGTTCTACTGTTGGTCTCCTGTCTTACTGACTGGTTCTACTGTTGGTCTCCTCTCTGACTGACTGGTTCTACTGTTGGTCTCCTCTCTGACTGACTGACTGGTTCTACTGTTGGTCTCCTCTCTGACTGATTGGTTCTGCTGTTGGTCTCCTCTCTGACTGACTGACTGGTTCTACTGTTGGTCTCTGACTGACTGACTGGTTCTACTGTTGGTCTCCTCTCTGAAGGTCGAGAGCCATGCGTCCTCCGAAACACGACCCGCCAAGCCGCACTACTTCTTGACACACTGCTCTCTTAACCTGGAAGCCAGCCGCACCAATGTGTCGGAGGAAACACCGTATAGATGGTGACTGAAGTCATGCACCGGGCCCGCCACAAGGAGCAGCTAGATCCCGTTCGGACAAGGACATCCCAGCCGGGAGAACCCTCCCCTAAATCGGACGACGCTGGGACAATTGTGCCCCGCCTCATGGGTCTCCCGGTCGCAGCCAGCTGTGACACAGCCCGGGATCGAGCCCGGGTCTGTAGTGACACCTCTAGCACTGCGATGCAGTGCCTTAGACCGCTGCGCCACTCGGGAGTTCATCCAGCCTGACTTACTGACTAACTGACTAGTTAAACTTTGGCCTTTTCTTCCAGCCTGACTTACTGACTGCTCCTATTTCTGACTGACTGACTTGCTGACTGTCTCTCCACCTCCTCTCCTCTACCTCTTCCTGATAAACCACTCTATTCTAGTCTCATGCTTTTAGTTGGGATGGATGCTGCTGTTATTGCTGTTGGCTGGGGGAATACAGGGACCTATTAAAGCCCATCTATAATGTACGATGTCTTAAGATGTGTCTATAATATGTTTAAAGTTGTTTGTCATGACAACATTCATGATCTTTAGCACCTGTATGTCTGACTTTGTTTTCATGTGTATATCCACCGTATCTCTGTTTTCTGTTGTTTGCATGCTTCACACTCAACATTTAGTCCCCAAAAATGCCATAGATTCCCGCTTAGAATGTGAATCCACATCAATCCTAAATAGACATCAGAGAACAGAGGGAGAGGATAGGGAGACATACAGTGCCTTGCGAAAGTATTCGGCCCCCTTGAACTTTGCGACCTTTTGCCACATTTCAGGCTTCAAACATAAAGATATAAAACTATTTTTTTGTGAAGAATCAACAACAAGTGGGGCACAATCATGAAGTAGAACGACATTTATTGGATATTTCAAACTTTTTTAACAAATCAAAAACTGAAAAATTGGGCGTGCAAAATTATTCAGCCCCTTTACTTTCAGTGCAGCAAACTCTCTCCAGAAGTTCAGTGAGGATCTCTGAATGATCCAATGTTGACCTAAATGACTAATGATGATAAATACAATCCACCTGTGTGTAATCAAGTCTCCGTATAAATGCGCCTGCACTGTGATAGTCTCAGAGGTCCGTTAAAAGCGCAGAGAGAACATGAAGAACATGAAGAACAAAGAACACACCAGGCAGGTCCGAGACAGGCGCCGACAGAGATGGCCGCCTCGCTTCGCGTTCCTAGGAAACTATGCAGTTTTTTGTTTTTTTACTTGTTATTTCTTACATTAGTACCCCAGGTCATCTTAGGTTTCATTACATACAGTCGAGAAGAACTACTGAATATAAGATCAGCGTCAACTCACCATCAGTACGACCAAGAATATGTTTTCCGCGACGCGGATCCTGTGTTCTGCCTTACAAACAGGACAACGGAATGGATCGCATGCAGCGACCCAAGAAAACGACTCCGAAAAAGAGGGAAACGTAGCGGTCTTCTGGTCAGACTCCGGACAAGGGCACATCGCGCACCACTCCCCAGCATTCTTCTTGCCAATGTCCAGTCTCTTGACAACAAGGTTGATGAAATCCGAGCAAGGGTAGCATTCCAGAGGGACATCAGAGACTGCAACGTTCTCTGCTTCACGGAAACATGGCTTACTGGGAAGACGCTATCCGATGCGGTGCAGCCAACGGGTTTCTCCACGCATCGCGCCGACAGAAACAAACATCTTTCTGGTAAGAAGAGTGGCGGGGCGTATGCCTCATGACTAACGAGACATGGTGTGATGAAGGAAACATACAGGAACTCAAATCCTTCTGTTCACCTGATTTAGAATTCCTCACAATCAAATGTAGACCGCATTATCTTCCAAGAGAATTCTCTTCGATTATAATCACAGCCGTATATATCCCCCAAGCAGACACATCGATGGCTCTGAACGAACTTTATTTAACTCTTTGCAAACTGGAAACCATTTATCCGGAGGCTGCATTCATTGTAGCTGGGGATTTTAACAAAGCTAATCTGAAAACAAGACTCCCTAAATTTTATCAGCATATCGATTGCGCAACCAGGGGTGGTAAAACCTTGGATCATTGTTACTCTAACTTCCGCGACGCATATAAGGCCCTGCCCCGCCCCCTTTCGGAAAAGCTGACCACGACTCCATTTTGTTGATCCCTGCCTACAGGCAGAAACTTAAACAAGAGGCTCCCACGCTGAGGTCTGTCCAACGCTGGTCAGACCAAGCTGACTCCACACTCCAAGACTGCTTCCATCACGTGGACTGGGACATGTTTCGTATTGCGTCAGATAAAAATATTGACGAATACGCTGATTCGGTGTGCGAGTTCATTAGAACGTGCGTTGAAGATGTCGTTCCCATAGCAACGATAAAAACATTCCCAACCAGAAACCGTGGATTGATGGCAGCATTCGCGTGAAACTGAAAGCGAACCACTGCTTTTAATCAGGGCAAGGTGTCTGGCAACATGACCGAATACAAACAGTGCAGCTATTCCCTCCGCAAGGCTATTAAACAAGCTAAGCGTCAGTACAGAGACAAAGTAGAATCTCAATTCAACGGCTCAGACACACGAGGCATGTGGCAGGGTCTACAGTCAATCACGGACTACAAGAAGAAACCCAGCCCAGTCACGGACCAGGATGTCTTGCTCCCAGGCAGACTAAATAACTTTTTTGCCCGCTTTGAGGACAATACAGTGCCACTGACACGGCCTGCAATGAAAACATGCGGTCTCTCCTTCACTGCAGCCGAGGTGAGTAAGACATTTAAACGTGTTAACCCTCGCAAGGCTGCAGGCCCAGACGGCATCCCCAGCCGCGCCCTCAGAGCATGCGCAGACCAGCTGGCCGGTGTGTTTACGGACATATTCAATCAATCCCTATACCAGTCTGCTGTTCCCACATGCTTCAAGAGGGCCACCATTGTTCCTGTTCCCAAGAAAGCTAAGGTAACTGAGCTAAACGACTACCGCCCCGTAGCACTCACTTCCGTCATCATGAAGTGCTTTGAGAGACTAGTCAAGGACCATATCACCTCCACCCTACCTGACACCCTAGACCCACTCCAATTTGCTTACCGCCCAAATAGGTCCACAGACGATGCAATCTCAACCACACTGCACACTGCCCTAACCCACCTGGACAAGAGGAATACCTATGTGAGAATGCTGTTCATCGACTACAGCTCGGCATTCAACACCATAGTACCCTCCAAGCTCGTCATCAAGCTCGAGACCCTGGGTCTCGACCCCGCCCTGTGCAACTGGGTACTGGACTTCCTGACGGGCCGCCCCAGGTGGTGAGGGTAGGCAACAACATCTCCTCCCCGCTGATCCTCAACACGGGGCCCCACAAGGGTGCGTTCTGAGCCCTCTCCTGTACTCCCTGTTCACCCACGACTGCGTGGCCACGCACGCCTCCAACTCAATCATCAAGTTTGCGGACGACACAACAGTGGTAGGCTTGATTACCAACAACGACGAGACGGCCTACAGGAGGGAGGTGAGGGCCCTCGGAGTGTGGTGTCAGGAAAATAACCTCACACTCAACGTCAACAAAATTAAGGAGATGATTGTGGACTTCAGGAAACAGCAGAGGGAACACCCCCTATCCACATCGATGGAACAGTAGTGGAGAGGGTAGCAAGTTTTAAGTTCCTCGGCATACACATCACAGACAAACTGAATTGGTCCACTCACACTGACAGCGTCGTGAAGAAGGCGCAGCAGCGCCTCTTCAACCTCAGGAGGCTGAAGAAATTCGGCTTGTCACCAAAAGCACTCACAAACTTCTACAGATGCACAATCGAGAGCATCCTGGCGGGCTGTATCACCGCCTGGTACGGCAACTGCTCCGCCCTCAACCGTAAGGCTCTCCAGAGGGTAGTGAGGTCTGCACAACGCATCCCCGGGCAAACTACCTGCCCTCCAGGACACCTACACCACCCGATGTTACAGGAAGGCCATAAAGATCATCAAGGACATCAACCACCGAACCACT
Organism: Oncorhynchus nerka; assembly: GCF_034236695.1. Taxonomy (NCBI): domain Eukaryota; kingdom Metazoa; phylum Chordata; class Actinopteri; order Salmoniformes; family Salmonidae; genus Oncorhynchus; species Oncorhynchus nerka. The sequence goes on from NW_027040484.1 coordinate 124,693, forward strand.
GCCTGTTCACCCCGCTATCATCCAGAAGGCGAGGTCAGTACAGGTGCATCAAAGCTGGGACCGAGAGACTGAAAAACAGCTTCTATCTCAAGGCCATCAGACTGTTAAACAGCCACCACTAACATTGAGTGGCTGCTGCCAACACACTGTCATTGACACTGACCCAACTCCAGCCACTTTAATAATGGGAATTGATGGGAAATTATGTAAATATATCACTAGCCACTTTAAACAATGCTACCTTATATAATGTTACTTACCCTACATTATTCATCTCATATGCATACGTATATACTGTACTCTACATCATCGACTGCATCCTTATGTAATACATGTATCACTAGCCACTTTAACTATGCCACTTTGTTTACTTTGTCTACATACTCATCTCATATGTATATACTGTACTCGATACCATCTACTGTATGCTGCTCTGTACCATCACTCATTCATATATCCTTATGTACATATTCTTTATCCCCTTACACTGTGTATAAGACAGTAGTTTTGGAATTGTTAGTTAGATTACTTGTTGGTTATCACTGCATTGTCGGAACTAGAAGCACAAGCATTTCGCTACACTCGCATTAACATCTGCTAACCATGTGTATGTGACAAATAAAATTGGATTTGATTTGATTTGATTTGATTTGATTTGAGATACTGTTGTGAAGAAGTTTAAAGACGGATTTGGATACAAAAAGATTTCCCAAGCTTTAAACATCCCAAGGAGCACTGTGCAAGCGATAATATTGAAATGGAAGGAGTATCAGACCACTGCAAATCTACCAAGACCTGGCCGTCCCTCTAAACTTTCAGCTCATACAAGGAGAAGACTGATCAGAGATGCAGCCAAGAGGCCCATGATCACTCTGGATGAACTGCAGAGATCTACAGCTGAGGTGGGACACTCTGTCCATAGGACAACAATCAGTCGTATATTTCACAAATCTGGCCTTTATGGAAGAGTGGCAAGAAGAAAGCCATTTCTTAAAGATATCCATAAAAACTGTTGTTTAAATTTTGCCACAAGCCACCTGGGAGACACACCAAACATGTGGAAGAAGGTGCTCTGGTCAGATGAAACCAAAATTGAACTTTTTGGCAACAATGCAAAACGTTATGTTTGGCGTAAAAGCAACACAGCTCATCACCCTGAACACACCATCCCCACTGTCAAACATGGTGGTGGCAGCATCATGGTTTGGGCCTGCTTTTCTTCAGCAGGGACAGGGAAGATGGTTAAAATTGATGGGAAGATGGATGGAGCCAAATACAGGACCATTCTGGAAGAAAACCTGATGGAGTCTGCAAAAGACCTGAGACTGGGACGGAGATTTGTCTTCCAACAAGACAATGATCCAAAACATAAAGCAAAATCTACAATGGAATGGTTCAAAAATAAACATATCCAGGTGTTAGAATGGCCAAGTCAAAGTCCAGACCTGAATCCAATCGAGAATCTGTGGAAAGAACTGAAATCTGCTGTTCACAAATGTTCTCCATCCAACCTCACTGAGCTCGAGCTGTTTTGCAAGGAGGAATGGGAAAAAATGTCAGTCTCTCGATGTGCAAAACTGATAGCGACATACCCCAAGCGACTTACAGCTGTAATCGTAGCAAAAGGTGGCGCTACAAAGTATTAACTTAAGGGGGCTGAATAATTTTGCACGCCCAATTTTTCAGTTTTTGATTTGTTAAAAAAGTTTGAAATATCCAATAAATGTTGTTCCACTTCATGATTGTATCCCACTTGTTGTTGATTCTTCACAAAAAAATACAGTTTTATACTTTATGTTTGAAGCCTGAAATGTGGCAAAAGGTCAAGGGGGCCGAATACTTTCGCAAGGCACTGTACATGGAGATAGACAGGATGTGGAGAAACAGAGAGAACCCTGGGAGTAATTCTACTGAGGGTTCTAAGGGTGTATATACTGTAGACAACAGGAGACAGGACGTGGAGAAACAGAGAGGCCCCTGGGAGTAATTCTACTGAGGGTTCTAAGGGTGTATATACTGTAGACAACAGGAGACAGGATGTGGAGAAACAGAGAGAACCCTGGGAGTAATTCTACTGAGGGTTCTAAGGGTGTATATACTGTAGACAACAGGAGACAGGACGTGGAGAAACAGAGAGGCCCCTGGGAGTAATTCTACTGAGGGTTCTAAGGGTGTATTTACTGTAGACAACAGGAGACAGGACGTGGAGAATCATTTTTTCTCTACTTGTAACTCAGTTAGTTTGTCTCATCCATCTTCCCAGTTATTGTATCCATTTGGGACACAGACGGGGCCGTGGGTCAGCAGTGCTAGACGTACTCAGCCCTGTAGAAAGAGTCTGTGGTGTGGGACTGTAATTTCAGAACTTCCCAGGTGACCAATACTCCACTCAAGCACCACTCACCAACACAGTGATTTCTCAGACACCAACCAGGGAGGTGGAATCTGTGTCGGCCCTATAGTCGTAGTCATGCATCCCAAATGGAAACCTGTTCCCTTTATAGTGCACTACTTTTGATCAGGGCCCACCGGGAACAGGGTGCTGTTTGACCAGGGCCCACAGGGAACAGGGTGCTGTTTGACCAGGGCCCCATAGGGAACAGGGTGCTGTTTAACCAGGGCCCCATAGGGAACAGGGTGCTGTTTAACCAGGGCCCCATAGGGAACAGGGTGCTGTTTGACCAGGGCCCCATAGGGAACAGGGTGCTGTTTGACCAGGGCCCCATAGGGAACAGGGTGCTGTTTGACCAGGGCCCCCTAGAAAACAGGTGCTGTTTTACCAGGGCCCATAGGGAACAGGTGCTGTTTTACCAGGGCCCATAGGGAACAAATCAAATCAAATCAAATGTATTTATATAGCCCTTCGTACATCAGCTGATATCTCAAAGTGCTGTACAGAAACCCAGCCTAAAACCCCAAACAGCAAACAATGCAGGTGTAAAAGCACGGTGGCTAGGAAAACTCCTAGAAAGGCCAAAACCTAGGAAGAAACCTAGAGAGGAACCAGGCTATGTGGGGTGGCCAGTCCTCTTCTGGCTGTGCCGGGTAGAGATTATAACAGAACATGACCAAGATGTTCAAATGTTCATAAATGACCAGCATGGTCGAAGATAATAATAAGGCAGAACAGTTGAAACTGGAGCAGCAGCACAGTCAGGTGGACTGGGGACAGCAAGGAGTCATCATGTCAGGTAGTCCTGGGGCACGGTCCTAGGGCTCAGGTCCTCCGAGAGAGAGAAAGAAAGAGAGAATTAGAGAGAGCATATGTGGGGTGGCCAGTCCTCTTCTGGCTGTGCCGGGTGGAGATTATAACAGAACGTGGCCAAGATGTTCAAATGTTCATAAATGACCAGCATGGCTGAATAATAGTAAGGCAGAACAGTTGAAACTGGAGCAGCAGCATGGCCAGGTGGACTGGGGACAGCAAGGAGTCATCATGTCAGGTAGTCCTGGGACATGGTCCTAGGGCCCAGGCCAGTTGAAACTGGAGCAGCAGCATGGCCAGGTGGACTGGGGACAGCAAGGAGTCATCATGTCAGGTAGTCCTGGGGCATGGTCCTAGGGCTCAGGTCCTCCGAGAGAGAGAAAGAAAGAGAGAAGGAGAGAATTAGAGAACGCACACTTAGATTCACACAGGACACCGAATAGGACAGGAGAAGTACTCCAGATATAACAAACTGACCCTAGCCCCGACACATAAACTAATGCAGCATAAATACTGGAGGCTGAGACAGGAGGGGCCAGGAGACACAGGAACAGGCTGCTGTTTGACCAGGGCCCCATAGGGAACAGGGTGCTGTTTGACCAGGGCCCCATAAGGAACAGGGTGCTGTTTGACCAGGGCCCCATAGGGAACAGGGTGCTGTTTGACCAGGGCCCCATTGAGAACAGGTGCTGTTTGACCAGGGCCCAAAGGGAACAGGGTGCTGTTTGACCATGGCCCCATAGGGAACAGGTGCTGTTTTACCAGGGCCCATATAGGGAACAGGTGCTGTTTGACCAGGCCCCATAGGGAACAGGGTGCTGTTTGACCAGGGCCCATAGGGAATAGGTGCTGTTTGACCAGGGCCCACCCTGGTGCTGTTTTACCAGGGCCCCAAAGGGAACAGGGTGCTATTTGACCAGGGCCCCATAGGGAACAGAGTGCTGTTTGACCAGGGCCCCATAGAGAACAGGGTGCTGTTTGACCAGGGCCCCATAGAGAACAGGGTGCTGTTTGACCAGGGCCCCATTGAGAACAGGGTGCTGTTTGACCAGGGCCCATAGAGAACAGGGTGCTGTTTGACCAGAGCCCATAGAGAACAGGGTGCTGTTTGACCAGGGCCCCATAGGGAACAGGGTGCTGTTTGACCAGGGCCCCACAGGGAACAGGGTGCTGTTTGACCAGGGCCCCATAGGGAACAGGGTGCTGTTTGACCAGGGCCCCATAGGGAACAGGGTGCTGTTTGACCAGGGCCCCATAGGGAACAGGGTGCTGTTTGACCAGGGCCCCATAGGGAATAGGTGCTGTTTGGAACCCACATGTAGATCCACTAGCTGAATTCTAAAGAGTAGATTCCAAAGAGTAGAATGGTAGTAGTTGAAAGTGCTGTTTGTTATTCAGAGTCTCATCACACTCTTCACCTTTCTTTCTATTGCATCACTTGAGAAGGATGCTACAAAGTGCATGACGTATCGTCCTCCAGATCTGTGTATTTCACCTTCCCTTCTTTCTAGTGCAATGCAGCTGAGTTCTCTCCTGTTGCTGCTGGTAATTGTTGAAGTCTCACCACCTAAAATACACTGAGTACACGAAACATTAAGAACACCTTCCTACTATTGAGTTGCACATTTGCCCTCAGAACATCCTCAATGTTTTGGGGAGTGGAGTCTACAATGTTTCAAATTATTCCCACAGTTGTGCATAGACACAGGAAGTAGTTTGGGGGTGGGTGGGGTGGGGGGCTGCGATTAACTTCGTTGATAGGGTGAGCGTGAAAACCCAGCAGCGTTGCAGTTCTTGACACAAACCTGTGAGCCTGGAACCCACTACTATACCCCGTTCAAAGGCTCTTAAATCTTTTGTCTTGCCCCTCCACCCTCTGACACAAACACAATCCATGTCTCAATTGTCTCAAGGCTTAAAAACTCCTTTAACACGTCTCCTCCACCTTCATCTACACTGATTGAAGTGGATTTAACAGGTGACATCAATAAGGGATCATATCTTCTTTCACCTGGATTCACCTGGTCAGTCTGTCATGGAAAGTAAAAAGGTGTTCCTAATGTTTTGTCCAGTCAGTGTACATGCAGTACTCATATCTGTGTTCGTTGATGTTGTGACAAAGTATTTATTCTGTATCCACAGTGGGACAAATTGGGCAACTTTGATTGTGATGAGAGTTAGATTTCTTGCTTTAAATTCACTTTCTTTTTCCTTTTCTAATAGGCTACTTGCTGCTTGCTCAGAAAAAAAACTCTGAATCTGTTGATACAATGGGTTTTCAGATCCGCTCTCTCCTCCCTCTCCATCCTCCTCCTCTCCCTCTCTATCCTCCCTCCTCCTCTCCCTTCCTCCCTCTCCTCCCTCTCATTCCTCCCACTCCTCCTCTCTCTCCTCTTCTTCCACTCTCTCCTCCTCCTCCTCCTCTTCCACTCTCTCCTCCCTCCTCTTCTTTCTCTCTCTTCTTCCTCTTCCTCTTCCTCTCTCCTCCTCTTCCTCTCTCTCCTCCTCATCCTTCATCTTCCTCCTCTTCCTCTCTCTCATCCTCCTCCCCTTCCTCTCTCCTCACCTCTTCTCCTCCATCTCCTCTCCTCCTCTCCTGTCCTTGCAGAGAGTTTTCCAAGGAGAGAGAGAAGGCCAAGGCCAGAGGAGACTTCCAGAAGCTGAGAGAGAAGCAACAGCTGGAGGAGGACCTGAAGGGTTATCTGGACTGGATCACACAGGCTGAAGACATCGACCCAGAGAACGAGGAGGAGGGGCTCGACGAGGAGAAGCCCAGAAACCGTGAGTGCAGTCTGGGGAGAGGAGGGAGGGAAAGAGGGGGAGGTTATGGAGGTGGACTAGACTCAATGAAATGGTGATTGGTGGGATTAGTTGTGTGTTTGTATGTAGGTGTAATTTGTGTTGGGTGTGTGTAGGATTGCGTGCGTGTGTGTGTGTGTGTGTGTGTGTGTGTGTGTGTGTGTGTGTGTGTGTGTGTGTGTGTGTGTGTGTGTGTGTGTGTGTGTGTGCACCGGGCATGTGTGTGTTGGACCAATGAGGATTGTCAGAGAGGAGTAACCAATCAAGTGCAACAGTTGTGGCAATCAATACTTTTCCACCTGAGCCTCCAGAGCACAATACCCTCAGTACAGTGTGTGTGTGTGTGTGTGTGTCTTTGTGTGTGTGTGTGTGTGTGTGTGTGTGTGTGTGTGTGTGTGTGTGTGTGTGTGTGTGTGTGTGTGTGTGTGTGTGTGTGTGTGTGTGTGTGTGTGTGTGTGTGTGTGTGTGTGTGTGTGTGTGTGTGTGTGTGTGTGTGTGTGTGTGCGTGCGTGCGTGCTTGCCTGAATGAGTTGTCTCTCCTATCCTGTAGCTCAGCACAGGGCCTCCCAGGCAGTTCATTGCAGCCTGGTCCTAAATCACAGTGGATGGGATTGGCAGTCTCTCCCCTCTACAGTCAATGGGCTATTGATTCCCCCTAACACCACCATGCTACGATACCATTCCCCCTAACACCAGCATGCTACGGTACCATTCCCCCTAACACCACCATGCTACGATACCATTCCCCCTAACACCACCATGCTACGATACCATTCCCCCTAACACCACCATGCTACGATACCATTCCCCTAACACCACCATGCTACGATACCATTCCCCCTAACACCACCATGCTACGATACCATTCCCCCTAACACCACCATGCTACGATACCATTCCCCCTAACACCACCATGCTACGATACCATTCCCCCTAACACCACCATGCTACGATACCATTCCCCCTAACACCACCATGCTACGATACCATTAACCTAACACCACCATGCTACGATACCATTCCCCCTAACACCACCATGCTACGATACCATTCCCCCTAACACCACCATGCTACGATACCATTCCCCCTAACACCACCATGCTACGATACCATTCCCCCTAACACCACCATGCTACCATACCATTCCCCCTAACACCACCATGCTACGATACCATTCCCCCTAACACCACCATGCTACGATACCATTAACCTAACACCACCATGCTACGATACCATTAACCTAACACCACCATGCTACGATACCATTAACCTAACACCACCATGCTACGATTCCATTCCCCCTAACACCACCATGCTACGATACCATTCCCCCTAACACCACCATGCTACGATACCATTAACCTAACACCACCATGCTACGATACCATTCCCCCTAACACCACTATGCTACGATACCATTCCCCCTAACACCACCATGCTATGATACCATTCCCCCTAACACCACCATGCTACGATACCATTAACCTAACACCACCATGCTATGATACCATTCCCCCTAACACCACCATGCTACGATACCATTAACCTAACACCACCATGCTACGATACCATTCCCCCTAACACCACCATGCTATGATACCATTCCCCCTAACACCACCATGCTATGAGGAGGGGTTACGATGGAGGAGGGGGTAAAGACAGGGAGGGGTTACGATGGAGGAGGGGGTAAAGACAGGGAGGGGTTACGATGGAGGAGGGGTAACGATGGAGGAGGGGGTAAAGACAGGGAGGGGTTACGATGGAGGAGGGCTACGATGAAGGAGGGGTTACGATGGAGGAGGGGGTAAAGACAGGGAGGGGTTACGATGGAGGAGGGGGTAAAGATGGGGAGGGGTTATGATGGAGGAGGGGGTAAAGACAGGGAGGGGTTACGATGGAGGAGGGGTTACGATGGAGGAGGGGTAAAGACAGGGAGGGGTTACGATGGAGGAGGGGCTACGATGAAGGAGGGGTTACGATGGAGGAGGGGGTAAAGACAGGGAGGGGGTTACGATGGAGGAGGGGTAAAGATGGGGAGGGGTTAGATGGAGGAGGGGTAAAGACAGAGGGGTTACGATGGAGGAGGGGTAAAGACAAGTTACGATGGAGGAGGGGTTAGGGGTTATGGAGGAGGGGGTAAAGACAGGGAGGGGTTACGATGGAGGAGGGGTTTACGATGGAGGAGGGGGTAAAGACAGGGAGGGGTTACGAT
>NW_027040484.1:135408-174273 GCF_034236695.1 Oncorhynchus nerka
AACAGTTTAAGATGTTTTATCTTCTCTGTGTTCATGGTCCAAGCCTGCTGCCTCTCACTGTGTGCCATTACCCATTACCTCTCACTGTGGCCCATTACCTCTTAATGTATCCCATTACCCATTACTCTCACTGTGTCCCATTACCCATTACCTTTCACTGTGTCCCATTACCCATTACCTCTCACTGTGTCCTGTTACCCATTATATCTCACTGTGTCCCATTACCCATTACCTCTCACTGTGTCCATTACCTCTCACTGTGTCCCATTACTCTCACTGCGTCACATTAACATTACCTCGCAATGTGTCCCATTACCCATTACCTCACAATGTGTCCCATTACCCATTACCTCTCACTGTGTCCACATTACCCATTACCTCTCACTGTGTCCCATTACCCATTACCTCTCAATGTGTCCCATTACCCATTTACCTCTCACTGTGTCCCATTACCCATTACCTCTCACTAGGGTTCCATTAGCTCTCACTGTGTCCCATTACCCATTACATCTCACTATGTTCCATTACCTCTCACTGTGTCCCATTACCCATTACCTCTCAATGTGTCCTGCTACTCCATTATCTCCCCGTATCTCGCTGTGTCCCATTACCCATTACCCATTTCCTCTCAGTGTGTCCTGCTACTCCATTATCTCTCGCTGTGTCCCATTACCCATTACCCATTTCCTCTCCAGTGTGTCCTGTTACCCATTATCTCTCGCTGTGTCCCATTACCTCTCACTGTGTCCCATTACCCATTACCTCTCACTGTGTCCCATTACCCATTACCTCTCACTGTGTCATATTACCCATTACATTTCTCACTGTGTCCCATTGCCCATTACCTCTCACTATGTTCCATTACCCATTACCTCTCACTGTGTCACATTACCCATGACCCATTACCCATTACTGTGTCCCATTACCTCTCACTGTGTCCCATTACCCATTACTCTCACTGTGCCCCCATTACCCATTACCTCTCACTGTGTCCCATTACCCATTACCTCTCACTGTGTTCTATTACCCATTACCTCTCACTGTGCCCCATTACCCATTACCTCTCACTGTGTCCCATTACCTCTCACTGTGTCCCATTACCTCTCACTGTGTCCCATTACCCATTACTCTCACTGTGTCCCATTACCCATTACCTCTCACTGTGTCCCATTACCCATTACCTCTCACTGTGCCCCATTACCCATTACCCTCACTGTGTCCCATTACCTCTCACTGTGTCCCATTACCCATTACATCTCACTGTGTTCTATTACCCATTACCCTCTCACTGTGTCCCATTACCCATTACCTCTCACTGTGTCCCATTACCCATTACCTCTCACTGTGTCCTGTGTTAATGAGATATGTCTGTCTGTCTGTCTGTCTGTCTGCCTGCCTGCCCGTATGTCTCTCTCTGTCTGTTGTTGGGGTCACCTAGTACTGTAGGTCAGGCGCTGGGTCACCCTAGTACTGTAGGTCAGGTCGTTGGGGTCAACTAGTACTGTAGGTCAGGCGTTGGGGTCAACTAGTACTGTAGGTCAGGCATTGGGGTCAACTAGTACTGTAGGTCAGGTCGTTGGGGTCAACTAGTACTGTAGGTCAGGCGTTGGGGTCAACTAGTACTGTAGGTCAGGCATTGGGGTCAACTAGTACTGTAGGTCAGGTCGTTGGGGTCAACTAGTACTGTCGACATGGTTTTAGATAGGGACTATGGTCTGTATTTGGTGGTGGGAAGTCTTCTGGTAGTGTGTGGTCCACTAACATTTAACGTTTCACTCTAATTGGGTGACATCAGAGTTGGGACGCCCCAAGGATTCTGTTTAGACCATATAGTTAGGGCCAGAATAGTGCTGAGTGATGGGTGGCTAATCAACTCACTGTCTACAGCCTCTCGCTCAGTGGCAGACTGCCAGCACAGTTTGTTTGACTGGCAGGCACACCACGCGTACACAGGCATATTTTTTAAAATATGAACCTTTATTTAATTAGGTAAGTCAGTTAGGAACAAATTCTTATTTACAATGACAGCCTACCGGGAAGAGTGTGTTAACTGCCTTGTTCAGGGGCAGAATGACAGATTTTTATCTTGTCACTCGGGGATTCGATCCAGCAACCTTTCGGTTACTGGCCCAACACTCTAACCACTAGGCTACCTGTATACAGGGATGGAAGCAAAAGCAATTATTTCTCTCAGTTTGTCTCTATGTATGGGGCACACCTTCCCTGGGGAGAGAGCAGGGAGCACTGGGTTAGCCCTGGAGCCCTGGGCCCTGGATTCTGGAGTCTGGAGCCCTGAAGTCTGAGCCCTGAAGTCTGGAGCCCTAGAGCCCTGAAGTCTGGAGCCCTGAGCTGAAGTCTGGAGCCCTGAAGTCTGGAGCACTGAAGTCTGGAGCCCTGAAGTCTGGAGCCCTGAAGTCTGGAGCACTGAAGTCTGGAGCACTGGAGCCCTGGAGTCTGGAGCCCTGGGTCCCTGGGTTCTGGAGCCTAGAGTCTTGGAGTCTGGAGCCCTGGAACCCTGGAGCCCTGGGTCTGGAACCCTGATGACCTGGAGTCTGGAGCCCTGGAACCCTGGGAGCCCTGGAACCTGGTGACCTGGAGTCTGGAGCCCTGGAACCCTTGAGCCCTGGAACCCTGGAGCCCTGGAACCCTGGGGACCTGGAACCTGGAGCCCTGGAACCCTGAGGTCTGGAGCCCTGGTGACCTGGAGTCTGGAACCCTGGAACCCTTGAGCCCTGGAACACTGGAGCCCTGGAACCCTGGGGACCTGAGTCTGGTCCTTGGAGCCCTGGGGCCCCTGGAGCCTGAAGTCTGGAGCCCTGAAGTCTGGAGCTCTGGAGTCTGGAGCCCTGGAGCCCTGGGGCCCTGGAGCCCGGGGCCCTGAAGTCTGGAGCCCTGAAGTCTGGAGCCCTGGAGTCTGGAGCCCTGGGGCCCTGGAGCCCAGGGGCCCCCAGTCTGGAGCCCTGGAACCCTGGAGTCTGGAGCCCTGGGTCCCTGGAGTCTGGAGCCCTGGGACCCTGGAGTCTGAAGCCCTGAGGCCCTGGAGTCTGGAGCCCTGGAGCCTGAAGTCTGGATCCCTGGAACCCTGGGGACCTGGGTCTGGAGCCCTGGAACCCTAGGGCCCTGGAGTCTGGAGCCCTGGAACCCTGGAGCCCTGGGACCCTGGGGACCTGGAGCCACAGTATGTTTATGGATGCATCCCAAATGGCACCATTCTCCCTGTACAGTAGGGTGTCCAATCAAAAGCATATTTTGACCATTGGGTAAAACAATGTTATTGTGTAGATAATCTTCTAAGAAAACCAATGGTCAAAACCTCGTCTCTATCATAATCCGTTTAAAAGTTATTGGAGTTTTGCCCCTTGAGGGATGATGGCCAGAATTAGCAGAACAGCTCAGGTCATGCTAATTTAGCTTTTTTTTTTGTGACCCTTGAAAACCACTTTGATGATGACATCCACAAAATGTAAAATCCTCAAAAGTTGTTATGAGAAACCCTGCACTGCTTCTGCTTATTATTGGGCGTGCAAGAAATCCTGCTATGCCCTGCGACGAACCATCAAACAGGCAAAGCGTCAATACAGGGCTAAGATTGAATGATACTACACCGGCTCCAACGCTTGTCTTTTGTGGCAGGGCTTGCAAACTACAGACTACAAGGGAGGCACAGCCGCGAGCTGCCCAGTGACACGAGCCTACCATATGAGCTAAATCACTTAGGTGCTCGCTTCGAGGCAAGCAACACTGAGACATGCATGGAGAGCATCAACTGACGACTGTGTGATCACGCTCTCCGTAGCCGGCGTGAGTAAGACCTTTAAACAGGTACACAAGACTGCGGGGCCAGACGGATTACCAGGACGTGTGCTCCGGGCATGTGCTGACCAACTGGCTGGTATCTTCACTGACATTTTCAACATGTCCCTGATTGAGTCTGTAATAACATGTTTCAAGCAGACCACCATAGTCCCTGTGCCCAAGAACACAATGGCAACCTGCCCCTAATGACTACAGACCCAGAAGGGCCACGCCCATAGCCATGAAGTGCTTTGAAAGGCGGGCCATGGCTCACATCAACACCATTATCCCAGAAACCTAGACCCACTCCAATTTGCATACCGCCCAAACAGATCCACAGATGATGTCATCTCTATTGCACTCCACACTGCCCTTTCCCACCTGGACAAAAGGAACACCTATGTGAGAATGCTGTTCATTGACTACAGCTCAGCGTTCAACACCATAGTACCCTCAAAGCTTATCACTAAGCTAAGGATCCGGGGACTAAACACTCCCTCTGCAACTGGATCCTGGGCTTCTTGACGGACGCCCCAGGTGGTGAGGGTAGGTAGCACACATCTGCCACGCTGATCCTCAACACTGGAGCCCCCAGGGGTGCGTGTTCAGTTCCCTCCCTGTACTCCCTGTTCACCCACAACTGCATGGCCAGGCACGACTCCAACACCATCATTAAGTTTGCAGACGACACAACAGTGGTAGGCCTTATCACCGACAACGACGAGACAGCCTATAGGGAGGAGGTCAGAGACCTGGCCGGGTGGTGCCAGAATAACAACCTATCCTCAACGTAACCAAGACTAAGGAGACGATTGTGGACTACAGGAAAAAGGAGGACAGAGTATGCCCCCACTCTCATCGACGTGGCTGTAGTGGAGCAGGTTGAGAGCTTCAAGTTCCTTGGGTGTCCAGATCATCAACAACCTAGAACGGACCGAACACACCAAGACAGTTTTGAAGAGGACACAACAAAGCCTATTCCCCCTCAGGAAACTAAAGGATTTGGCATGGGTCATGAGATCCTCAAAAGGTTCTACAGCTGCAACATCGAGAGCATCCTGCCTGACTGGTTGCATCACTGCCTGGTTCGGCAACTTCTTGGCCTCCGACCGCAAGGCACTACAGAGGGTAGCAACGCACGGCCCAGTCCATCACTGGGGCAAAGCTGCCTGCCATCCAGGACCTCTACACCAGACGGTGTCAGAGGAAGGCCATAAAAATTGTCAAAGACCCCAGCCACCCCAGTCATATACTGTTCTCTCTACTACCGCATGGCAAGCGGTACCGAGTGCAAGTCTAGGACAAAAAGGCTTCTCAACAGTTTTTTACCCCCAAGCCATAAGACTCCTGAACAGGTAATCAAATGGCTACCCGGACTATTGCATTGTGTGTCCCCCAACCCCTCTTACGCTGCTTCTACTCTCTGTTTATCATATATGTACAGTCACTTTAACTACACATTCATGTACATACTACCTCAATTGGCCCGACCAACCAGTGCTCCCAAACATTGGATAACCAGGCTATCTGCATTGTGTCCCAACCCCTCTTTTACACTACTGCTACTCTGTTCATCATATATGCATAGTCACTTTAACCATATCTACATGTACATACTACCTCAATCAGCCTGACTAACTGCTGTCTGTATGTAGCCTCTACTGTATATAACCTCTCTACTGTATAGTGCCTCTCTACTGTATATAGCCTCTACTGTATATAGCCTCTCTGCTGTATATAGCCTCACTACTGTATATAGCCTCACTACTGTATATAGCCTCTCTACTGTATATAGCCTCACTACTGTATATAGCCTCACTGTATATAGCCTCACTACTGTATATAGCCTCTCTACTGTATATAGCCTCTCTACTGTATATAGCCTCTCTACTGTATATAACCTCACTACTGTATAGTGCCTCACTACTGTATATAAGCCTCACTACTGTATATACTGTAGCCTCTCTACTGTATATAGCCTCACTACTGTATATAAGCCTCTCTACTGTATATAGCCTCTCTACTGTATATAGCCTCACTACTGTATATAGCCTCTCTACTGTATATAGCCTCTCTACTGTATATAGCCTCTCTACTGTATATAGCCTCTACTGTATATAGCCTCTCTACTGTATATAGCATCTCTACTGTATATAGCCTCTCTACTGTATATAGCATCTCTACTGTATATAACCTCTCTACTGTATATAGCATGTCTACTGTATATAACCTCTCTACTGTATATAACCTCTCTACTGTATATAGCCTCTCTACTGTATATAACCTCTCTACTGTATATAGCCTCTCTACTGTATATAGCCCACTCTGTATATAGCCTCTCTACTGTATATAGCCTGTCTACTGTATATAACCTCTCTACTGTATATAGCCTCACTACTGTATATAGCCTCTCTCACTGTATATAGCCTGTCTACTGTATATAGCCTCTCTACTGTATATAGCCTCTCTACTGTATATAGCCTCTCTACTGTATATAGCCTCTCTACTGTATATAGCATGTCTACTGTATATAGCCTCTCTACTGTATATAGCATGTCTACTGTATATAGCCTCTCTACTGTATATAACCTCTCTACTGTATATAGCCTCTCTACTGTATATAGCCTCTCTACTGTATATAGCCTGTCTACTGTATATAACCTGTCTACTGTATATAACCTCTACTGTATATAGCCTCTCTAACCTCTACTGTATAACCTCTCTACTGTATATAGCCTCTCTACTGTATATAGCCTCTACTGTATATAGCCTGTCTACTGTATATAGCCTCTCTACTGTATATAACCTCTCTACTGTATATAGCCTCTCTACTGTATATAGCCTCTCTGCTGTATAGAGCCTCTCTACTGTATATAGCCCTCTACTGTATATAGCCTCTTACTCTCTAGCCTCACTACTGTATAGAGCCTGTCTAACCTCTACTATATAGAGCCTCACTACTGTATGTAGCCTCACTACTGTATATAGCCTCTCTCCTGTATATAGCCTCACTACTGTATATAGCCTCTCTACTGTATATAGCCTGTCTACTGTATATAGCCTCTCTACTGTATATAGCCTCTCTACTTTGTATATAGTCTCTCTACTGTATATAAGCCTCACTACTGTATATAAGCACTACTCTCCTGTATATAGCCTCTCTACTGTATATAGCCTCTCTCCTGTATATGGCCTCGCTACTGTATGTACTGTATATAACCTCGCTACTGTATATAGCCTCTCTACTGTATATAGCCTCTCATTGCATATAGCCTCTCTACTATATATAGCTCTCTACTGTATATAACCTCTACTGTATATAACCTCTCTACTGTATATAACCTCTCTACTGTATATAGCCTCTCTACTGTATATAGCATCTCTACTGTATATAGCCTCTCTACTGTATATAGCATGTCTACTGTATATATACCTCTCTACTGTATATAGCCTCACTCCTGTATATAGCCTCTCTACTGTATATAAGCCTCTCTACTGTATATAGCCTCTCTACTATATATAGCCTCTCTACTGTATATAGCCTGTCTACTGTATATAGCCTGTCTACTGTATATAGCCTCTCTACTGTATATAACCTCTCTACTGTATCTCAGCCTCTCTGCTGTATATAGCATCTCTACTGTATATAGCCTCTCTACTCTATATAGCCTCGCTACTGTGTATATATAGCCTCGCTACTGTATATAGCCTCTCTGTATATAGCCTCACTACTTTTGTAGCATGTCTACTGTATATACCTCTCTACTGTATATAACCTCTCTGCTGTATATATGGCCTCTCTACTGTATATAGCCTCACTACTGTATATAGCCTCTCTGCTGTATATAGCCCTCTACTGTATATAGCCTGTCTACTGTATATAGCCTCTCTGTATGTAGCCTCTCTACTGTATATAGCCTCTCTACTGTATATAACCTCTCTGCTATATAGCATCTCTACTTTATAGCCTCTCTACTGTATATAGCCTGTCTACTGTATATAACCTCTCTACTGTATATAGTCCTCTCAATATATAGCCTCTCTACTGTATATAGCCTCTCTACTGTATATAGCCTCTCTACTGTATATAGTCCCTCTACTGTATATAGCCTCTCTACTGTATATAACCTCTCTACTGTATAGCCTCACTACTGTATATAGCCTCTCTACTGTATATAGCCTCTCTACTGTATATAGTCTCACTACTGTATATAGCCTCTCTACTGTATATAGCCTCTCTACTGTATATAGTCTCTCTACTGTATATAGCCTCTCTACTGTATATAGCCTCTCTACTGTATAGAGCCTCTCTGCTGTATATAGCCTCTCTACTGTATATAGCCTCTCTACTGTATAGAGCCTCTCTACTGTATATAGCCTCTCTACTGAATAGAGCCTCTCTACTGTATATAGCCTCTCTACTGTATATAGCCTCTCTACTGTATATAGCCTCTCTACTGTATATAGCCTCACTACTTTTAGCCTAGCTGTATGGGGCCTCACTACTGTATATAGCATCTCTACTGTATATAACCTCTCTACTGTATATAGCCTCTCTACTGTATTTAGCCTCTCTACTGTTTATAGCCTCTCTACTGTATATAGCCTCTCTACTGTATATAGCCTCACTACTGTATAGCCTCTCTACTGTATATAGCCTCACTACTTTTATAGCCTCGCTTACTGTATATAGCCTCTCTACTGTATATAGCCTCTCTACTGTATATAGCCTCTCTACTGTATATAGCCTCACTACTTTTATAGCCTCGCTACTGTATATAGCCTCTCTACTGTATATAGCCTCTCTACTGTATATAACCTCTCTACTGTATATAACCTCTCTACTGTATATAGCATCTCTACTGTATATAGCCTCTCTACTGTATATAGCCTGTCTACTGTATATAGCCTCTCTACTGTATATAGCCTCTCTACTGTATATAGCCTCTCTACTGTATATAGCCTCTCTACTGTATATAGCCTCTCTACTGTATATAGCCTCTCTACTGTATATAGCCTCTCTACTGTATAGAGCCTCTCTACTGTATATAGCCTGTCTACTGTATATAACCTCTCTACTGTATATAACCTCTCTACTGTATATAGCCTCTCTACTGTATATAGCCTGTCTACTGTATATAGCCTCTCTACTGTATATAGCCTCTCTACTCTATATAGTCTCTCTACTGTATATAGCCTGTCTACTGTATATAGCTCTCTACTGTATATAACCTCTCTCTACTCTATATAGCCCTCTACTGTATATTATCTCTCTAGCTGTATATAGCCTCTCTACTGTATATAGCCTGTCTACTGTTTATAACCTCTCTACTGTATATAACCTCTCTACTGTATATAGCCTCTCCTGTATGTAACCTCTACTGTATATAGCCTCTCTACTGTATATGGCCCCTCTACTGTATATAGCCTCTCTACTGTATATAGCCTGTCTACCGTATATAGCCTCACTACTGTATATAGCCTCACTACTGTATATAGCCTCTCTACTGTATATAGCCTCACTACTGTATAGAGCCTCTCTACTGTATATAGCCTGTCTACTGTATATAGTCTCTACTGTATATAGCCTCTCTACTGTATATGATCTCTCTACTGTATATAGCCTCACTACTGTATATAGCCTCTACTGTATATAGCCTCTCTACTCTATATAGCCTCGCTACTGTGTATATATAGCCTCGCTACTGTATATAGCCTCTCTACTGTGTATATAGCCTCACTACTTTTATAGCCTCGCTACTGTATATAGCCTCTCTACTGTATATAGCTCTACTGTATATAGCCTCACTACTGTATATAGCCTCTCTACTGTATATAGCCTCGCTACTGTATATAGCCTCGCTACTGTATATAGCCTCTCTACTGTATATAGCCTCTCTACTGTATATAGCCTCTCTACTATATATAGCCTCACTACTTTTATAGCCTCGCTACTGTACATAGCCTCTCTACTGTATATAACCTCTCTACTGTATATAGTCTCTCTACTGTATATAGCCTCTCTACTGTATATAGCATCTCTACTGTATATAGCCTCTCTACTGTATATAGCCTGTCTACTGTATATAGCCTTTCTACTGTATATAGCCTCTCTACCGTATATAGCCTCACTACTGTATATAGCCTCTCTACTGTATATAGCCTCACTACTGTATATAGTCTCACTACTGTATATAGCCTCTCTACTGTATATAACCTCTCTACTGTATATAGTCTCTCTACTGTATATAGCCTCTCTACTGTATATAGCCTCTCTACTGTATATAGCCTCACTACTGTATATAGTCTCACTACTGTATATAGCCTCTCTACTGTATATAACCTCTCTACTGTATAGAGCCTCTCTACTGTATATAGCCTCTCTACTGTATAGAGCCTCTCTACTGTATATAGCCTCTCTACTGTATATAGCCTCTCTACTGTATAGAGCCTCACTACTGTATATAGCCTGTCTACCGTATATAGCCTCACTACTGTATATAGCCTCTCTACTGTATATAGCCTCTCTACTGTATATAGCCTCTCTACTATATATAGCCTCACTACTTTTATAGCCTCGCTACTGTATATAGCCTCTCTACTGTATATAACCTCTCTACTGTATATAGCCTCTCTACTGTATTTAGCCTCTCTACTGTATATAGCCTCACTACTGTATATAGCCTCTCTACTGTATATAGCCTCACTACTGTATATAGCCTCGCTACTGTATATAGCCTCACTACTTTTATAGCCTCGCTACTGTATATAGCCTCTCTACTGTATATAGCCTCTCTACTGTATATAGCCTCTCTACTATATATAGCCTCACTACTTTTTATAGCCTCGCTACTGTATATAGCCTCTCTGTATATAACCTCTCTACTGTATATAGCCTCGCTACTGTGTATATATAGCCTCGCTACTGTATATAGCCTCTCTACTGT
Organism: Oncorhynchus nerka; assembly: GCF_034236695.1. NCBI lineage: Eukaryota > Metazoa > Chordata > Actinopteri > Salmoniformes > Salmonidae > Oncorhynchus > Oncorhynchus nerka. Next base: position 146,151 of record NW_027040484.1, read on the forward strand.
ATATAGCCTCGCTACTTTTATAGCCTCGCTACTGTATATAGCCTCTCTACTGTATATAGCCTCTCTACTGTATATAGCCTCGCTACTGTGTATATATAGCCTCGCTACTGTATATAGCCTCTCTACTGCACAATATATAGCCTCACTACTGTATATAGCTCTCTACTGTATATAGCCTCTACTGTATATAGCCTCACTACTGTATGTAGCCTCACTACTGTATATAGTCTCTCTGCTGTATATAGCCTCTCTACTGTATATAGCATCTCTACTGTATATAGCCTCTCTACTGTATATAGTCTCTCTACTGTACATAGCCTCACTACTGTATATAGCCTCTCTACTGTATATAGCCTCTCTACTGTATATAGCCTCGCTACTGTGTATATATAGCCTCGCTACTGTATATAGCCTCTCTACTGTATATAGCCTCACTACTTTTATAGCCTCGCTACTGTATATAGCCTCTCTACTGTATATAGCCTCTCTACTGTATATAGCCTCTCCACTGTATATAGCCTCACTACTTTTATAGCCTCGCTACTGTATATAGCCTCTCTACTGTATATTGCCTCTCTACTGTATATAGCCTCTCTACTGTATATAGCCTCTCTACTGTATATAGCCTCACTACTTTTATAGCCTCGCTACTGTATATAGCCTCTCTACTGTATATAGCCTCGCTACTGTATATAGCCTCTCTACTGTATATAGCCTCTCTACTGTATATAGCCTCACTACTGTATATAGTCTCTCTACTGTGTTTAGCCCCTCTACTGTATATAGCCTCTCTACTGTATATAGCCTCTCTACTGTATATAGTCTCTCTACTGTATATAGCCTCTCTACTGTATATAGCCTCACTACTTTTATAGCCTCGCTACTGTATATAGCCTCTCTACTGTATATAGCCTCGCTACTGTATATAGCCTCTCTACTGTATATAGCCTCTCTACTGTATATAGCCTCACTACTGTATATAGTCTCTCTACTGTATATAGCCTCTCTACTGTATATAGCATCTCTACTGTATATAGCCTCTCTACTGTATATAGCCTCTCTACTGTACAAAGCCTCACTACTGTATATAGCCTCTCTACTGTATATAGCCTCTCTACTGTATATAGCCTCGCTACTGTGTATATATAGCCTCGCTACTGTATATAGCCTCTCTACTGTATATAGCCTCACTACTTTTATAGCCTCGCTACTGTATATAGCCTCTCTACTGTATATAGCCTCTACTGTATATAGCCTCTCTACTGTATATAGCCTATACTGTATAGAGCCTCTCTACTGTATATAACATCTCTACTGTATATAACCTCTCTACTGTATATAGCCTCACTACTGTATATAGCCTCTCTACTGTATATAGCCTCTCTACTGTATATAGCCTCACTACTGTATATAGCCTCTCTACTGTATATAGCCTCACTACTGTATATAGCCTCACTACTTTTATAGCCTCGCTACTGTATATAGCCTCTCTACTGTATATAGCCTCTCTACTGTATATAGCCTCGCTACTGTATATAGCCTCACTACTTTTATAGCCTCGCTACTGTATATAGCCTCTCTACTGTATATAGCCTCACTACTTTTATAGCCTCGCTACTGTATATAGCCTCTCTACTGTATATAGCCTCTCTACTGTATATAGCCTCTCTACTGTATATAACCTCTATACTGTATATAGCCTCTATACTGTATAGAGTCTCTCTACTGTATATAACCTCTCTACTGTATATAGCCTCTCTACTGTATAGAGCCTCTCTACTGTATATAACCTCACTACTGTATATAGCTTCTCTACTGTATATAGCCTCTCTACTGTATATAGTCTCTCTACTGTATAGAGCCTCTACTGTATATAGTGTCTCTACTGTATATAGCCTCTCTACTGTATATAGCCTCACTACTGTATATAACCTATCTACTGTATATAGTCTCTCTACTGTATATAGTCTCTCTACTGTATATAGCCTCTCTACTGTATAGCTCTCTCCTGTATATAGCCTCACTACTGTATATAGCCTCTCTCCTGTATATAGCCTCTCTACAACATATATAGCCTCTACTGTATATAGCCTCTCTACTATATATAGCCTCTCTACTGTATATAGCCTCTCTACTGTATATAGCCTCACTACTGTATATAGCCTCTCTACTGTATATAACCTCTCTACTGTATATAGCCTCTCTACTGTATATAGCCCCTCTACTGTATATAACCTCTCTACTGTATATAGCCTCTACTGTATATAGCCTCTCTACTGTATATAGCCTCACTACTGTATATAGCCTCTCTAATGTATATAGCCTCTCTACTATATATAGCCTCTCTACTGTATATAGCCTCGCTACTGTGTATATATAGCCTCGCTACTGTATATAGCCTCTCTACTGTATATAGCCTCACTACTGTATATAGCCTCTCTACTGTATATAGCCTCTCTACTGTATATAGCCTCACTACTGTATATAATCTCACTACTGTATATAGTCTCTTTACTGTATATAGCCTCTCTACTGTATATAGCATCTCTACTGTATATAGCCTCTCTACTGTATATAGTCTCTCTACTGTACATAGCCTCACTACTGTATATAGCCTCTCTACTGTATATAGCCTCTCTACTGTATATAGCCTCGCTACTGTGTATATATAGCCTCGCTACTGTATATAGCCTCTCTACTGTATATAGCCTCACTACTTTTATAGCCTCGCTACTGTATATAGCCTCTCTACTGTATATAGCCTCTCTACTGTATATAGCCTCACTACTTTTATAGCCTCGCTACTGTATATAGCCTCTCTACTGTATATAGCCTCTCTACTGTATATAGCCCCTCTACTGTATATAGCCTCTCTACTGTATATAGCCTCTCTACTGTATATAGCCTCACTACTTTTATAGCCTCGCTACTGTATATAGCCTCTCTACTGTATATAGCCTCGCTACTGTATATAGCCTCTCTACTGTATATAGCCTCTCTACTGTATATAGCCTCACTACTGTATATAGTCTCTCTACTGTATATAGCCTCTCTACTGTATATAGCCTCTCTACTGTATATAGCCTCTCTACTGTATATAGTCTCTCTACTGTATATAGCCTCTCTACTGTATATAGCCTCTCTACTGTATATAGCCTCACTACTTTTATAGCCTCGCTACTGTATATAGCCTCTCTACTGTATATAGCCTCTCTACTGTATATAGCCTCTCTACTGTATATAGCCTCGCTACTGTGTATATATAGCCTCGCTACTGTATATAGCCTCTCTACTGTATATAGCCTCACTACTTTTATAGCCTCGCTACTGTATATAGCCTCTCTACTGTATATAGCCTCTCTACTGTATATAGCCTCTCTACTGTATATAGCCTATACTGTATAGAGCCTCTCTACTGTATATAACATCTCTACTGTATATAACCTCTCTACTGTATATAGCCTCACTACTGTATATAGCCTCTCTACTGTATATAGCCTCTCTCTACTGTATATAACCTCACTACTGTATATAGCCTCTCTACTGTATATAGCCTCACTACTGTATATAGCCTCTCTACTGTATATAGCCTCACTACTTTATAGCCTCGCTACTGTATATAGCCTCTCTACTGTATATAGCCTCTCTACTGTATATAGCCTCGCTACTGTATATAGCCTCACTACTTTTATAGCCTACTGTATATAGCCTCACTACTGTATATAGCCTCTCTACTGTATATAGCCTCACTACTTTTATAGCCTCGCTACTGTATATAGCCTCTCTACTGTATATAGCCTCTCTACTGTATATAGCCTCTCTACTGTATATAACCTCTATACTGTATATAGCCTCTATACTGTATATAGTCTCTCTACTGTATATAACCTCTCTACTGTATATAGCCTCTCTACTGTATAGAGCCTCTCTACTGTATATAACCTCACTACTGTATATAGCTTCTCTACTGTATATAGCCTCTCTACTGTATATAGTCTCTCTACTGTATAGAGCCTCTACTGTATATAGTGTCTCTACTGTATATAGCCTCTACTGTATATAGCCTCACTACTGTATATAAGCCTCTCTACTGTATATAGTCTCTCTACTGTATATAGTCTCTCTACTGTATATAGCCTCTCTACTGTATATAGCCTCTCTCCTGTATATAGCCTCACTACTGTATATAGCCTCTCTCCTGTATATAGCCTCTCTACTGTATATAGCCTCTCTACTGTATATAGCCTCTCTACTGTATATAGCCTCTCTACTATATATAGCCTCTCTACTGTATATAGCCTCTCTACTGTATATAGCCTCACTACTGTATATAGCCTCTCTACTGTATATAACCTCTCTACTGTATATAGCCTCTCTACTGTATATAGCCCCTCTACTGTATATAACCTCTCTACTGTATATAGCCTCTACTGTATATAGCCTCTCTACTGTATATAGCCTCACTACTGTATATAGCCTCTCTACTGTATATAGCCTCTCTACTATATATAGCCTCTCTACTGTATATAGCCTGTCTTTTTACTGTTGTTTTTAATTCTTTACTTACCTATTGTTCACCTAATACCTTATTTGCACTATTGGTTAGAGCCTGTAAGTAAGCATTTCACTGTAAGGTCTACTACACCTGTTGTATTGGGCGCCCGTGACAAATAAACGTTGATTTGATTTGTATTAGGAGACTAAATCTCATATAAATCTCATATAATAATAATTCTATGTTAGAGAAAGACTCCTCTGAAAGATTCAGAACATTGATAATCATAGTTGTCTTGGTAACATTTATTTTAGGACATAAGGAAGTTACATCTCATCAACAAAGCAGATATACAGTGTATGTAGTGCACTAATTTTCAACAGGGCTCTGGTCAAAAGTAGTGCACTAAGTAGGGAATAGGGAATAGGCTGCCATTTGCCTATGTGGTTGAATACAGAATACATTTCACACCAATGTGTTGCTTGAGTTCAGATGAAATGGGCTGAAAACTCAGTAATGGTGTTGAGATTAATGAGTGAAGAGTATCTCCCTAGGCTTTAGCCACAGCACCATGTTAGCTTACACACACACACACACACACACAGACACACACACACACACACACAAACACACACACAGACAGACAGACAGACAGACAGACAGACAGACAGACAGACAGGCAGGCAGGCAGGCAGGCAGGCAGGCAGGCAGGCAGGCATTCATGTACACACACAGACAGACAGACAGACAGACACACACACACACACACACACAGACAGACAGACAGACAGACAGACAGACAGACAGACAGACAGACAGACAGACAGACAGACAGACAGACAGACAGACAGACAGACAGACAGGCAGGCAGGCAGGCAAGCAGGCAGGCAGGCATTCATGTACACACACACAATGCAGAACATGTAGGATGTTGTGTCTGAGCCCTGATGCTTGGCTGTGCTCTAATACCCAGCATGCTTTGTTGATAAACAGTGTTCAGACGTTCTAATTCTCACACTAAGGCTCACTAGAGACTGTGTGTGTGACTGGAGACTAGACATAACACACAGAGACTGGAGACTAGACATAACACACAGAGACTAGAGAGACATAACCCCAGAGACTAGACATAACACACAGAGACTGGAGACTAGACATAACCCAGAGACTAGAGACTAGACATAACACACAGAGACTGGAGACTAGACATAACACACAGAGACTAGAGACTAGACATAACACACAGAGACTAGACATAACACACAGAGACTAGAGACTAGACATAACACACAGAGACTAGGCATAACACAGAGACTAGAGACTAGACATAACACACAGAGACTAGACAGAGACTAGACATAACACACACAGAGACTAGACATAACACACAGAGACTAACACACAGAGACTAGACATAACACACAGAGACAGAGACTAGACATAACACACAGAGACTAGAGACTAGACATAACACAGAGACAGAGACTGGAGACTAGACATAACACACAGAGACTAGAGACTAGACATAACACACAGAGACTAGAGACTAGACATAACACACAGAGACTAGAGACTAGACATAACACACAGAGACTGGAGACTAGACATAACACACAGAGACTAGACATAACACACAGAGACTAGACATAACACACAGAGACTGGAGACATAACACACAGAGACTAGACATAACACACAGAGACTAGACATAACACACAGAGACAGAGACTAGACATAACACACAGAGACTAGAGACTAGACATAACACAGAGACAGAGACTAGACATAACACACAGAGACTAGACATAACACACAGAGACTAGACATAACACACAGAGACTGGAGACTAGACATAACACACAGAGACTAGAGACATAACACACATATACTAGACATAACACACAGAGACTGGAGACTAGACATAACACACAGAGACTAGACATAACACACAGAGACTAGACATAATACACAGAGACTAGAGACTAGACATTACACGCAGAGACTGGAGACTAGACATACCACACAGAGACTAGAGACTAGACATAACACACAGAGACTAGACATAACACACAGAGACTAGACATAACACACAGAGACTAGACATTACACACAGAGACTAGAGACTAGACATACCACACAGAGACTAGAGACTAGACATAACACACAGAGACTAGACATAACATACAGAGACTGGAGACTAGACATAACACACAGAGACTAGAGACTAGACATACCACACAGAGACTAGAGACTAGACATAACACACAGAGACTAGACATAACATACAGAGACTGGAGACTAGACATAACACACAGAGACTAGAGACTAGACATAACACACAGAGACTAGACATAACACACAGAGACTGGAGACTAGACATAACACACAGAGACTAGACATAACACACAGAGACTGGAGACTAGACATAACACACAGAGACTGGAGACTACACATAACACACAGAGACTAGAGACTAGACATAACACACAGAGACTATACATAACACACAGAGACTAGAGACTAGACATAACACACAGAGATTAGAGACTAGACATAACACACAGAGACTGGATACTAGACATAACACACAGAGACTAGAGACTATACATAACACACAGAGACTAGGATAACACACAGAGACTGACACACAGAGACTGACACACAGAGACTAGACATAACACACAGAGACTAGACATAACACACAGAGACTGGAGACTAGACATAACACACAGAGACTAGACATAACACACAGAGACTGACACACAGAGACTGACACACAGAGACATAACACACAGAGACTAGACATAACACACAGAGACTGACAGACAGAGACTGACACACAGAGACTAGACATAACACACAGAGACATAACACACAGAGACTATACATAACACACAGAGACTGACACACAGAGACTGACACACAGAGACTGACACACAGAGACTATACATAACACACAGAGACTAGACATAACACACAGAGACATAACACACAGAGACTATACATAACACACAGAGACTGACACACAGAGACTGACACACAGAGACTGACACACAGAGACTGACACACAGAGACTGACAGCCAGATATATGATCATCTACTGTCCAGTATAGTATGCTGTTGTTGTTGTTCCCCAGGCTTATTTTAGCACCGTGGCCTTTGAGATCCTGAGTCCTCAGGGGTCTACTGTGTCCTGGGCTGCCCTGTTGTCAGAGCTCAGATGGGAACAGAAAAACACACACACATACATGCTCACACACACACAACACACACACATGTACACACACACAGAACACACACACACACACACACACATGCTCACACACACACACAACATACACACACTGGCTGACAGGCAGCATCACAGGTCACTCCTACACATCAGTAGTAGAGATGAGGACAGAAGGGAGATAAAAGGCTTTATCCCTCGAGGCTTTAGCTCAGCAGGCTGACACAGTCTTGTCGTGAGCAGATGACTTGGGTTCAACTTTAGCTTTAATTCCTGCACTTCTATTAAACAATGTTTGCAATATCCTTCAGCAGGTCTCGTGGTTGTAGGAAGTCAGCCGAGCTTGGTGTGATAGACTGAGGCTGAGGGACTGAGAGACGGGAGAGAGGGGGAGGGAGGGAGGGGTGAGGGAGGCAGAGAGAGAGAGAGAGAGGGAGGGAGGCAGAGAGAGAGAGACGGGGCACCAGGCTTTACTCACAATAGCTGAATGAAGAGACAGACAAGTGAGGCAGAGAGAGAGAGAGAGAGAGAGGGGAGAGAGAGAGAGGGAGAGAGAAGGAGAGGGAGACCGAGAGAGAGAGGGGAGGTAGGCAGAGAGAAAGAGAGAGAGGGAGAGGGAGATATAGAGAGAGAGGGAGAGGGAGACCGAGAGAGAGAGGGGAGGCAGAGAGAGAGAGAGAGAGAGAGAGAGAGGGGAGAGAGAGAGAGGGAGAGAGAAGGAGAGGGAGACCGAGAGAGAGAGGGGGAGGTAGGCAGAGAGAAAGAGAGAGAGGGAGAGGGAGATATAGAGAGAGAGGGAGAGGGAGACCGAGAGAGAGAGGGAGGCAGAGAGAGAGAGAGAGAGAGAGAGAGAGGAGAGAGAGAGAGAGAGAGGCAGAGAGAGAAAGAGGGAGGCAGAGAGAGAGAGAGAGAGAGAGAGAGAGAGAGAGAGAGAGAGGGAGAGAGTAAAGAAAATGAAAAAATGAGATGAGCCAGCCACTTTATTTCTGTCCCACAGTTGTCAAGGATAGATAGAGACGGAAGTGGATTGGTTGATTGACAGACGGGTTATGTTACTCCCAGACAGACGTGTTTTTAGTAAAGAATTAGAGAGACCGTTTTTAGTGCTGTTGATGCCTCATGCTCAGGAGATCACATACTGATCAATGTATATTTTCGTCATCTACTAAAACTGTTATTGTAGCATGAAAACAATTGGGCTAGTGTCATGGTGTATGGAGAAGTGTAGGGAGGGCAACATTAGGATGGGGAGATGAAGGACCAAATCTATGACAGACAGAGCTCTGAGCAACATCGCCATCTAGAGGCAGGACTGTATCCTCTCTCTGTCTCGATATCTCACTGTCTCTCTCTGTTTATCTCTCTCTCTCTCTCTCTCTCTCTCTCTCTCTCTCTCTCTCGCTCTCTCTCTCTGTTCATCAAAGTGTGTGTGTTTCATCACTGCCGTGTGTCCTCTCTCTCTCTCTCTCTCTCTCTCTCTCTCTCTCTCTCTCTCTCTCTCTGTTCATCAAAGTGTGTGTGTTTCATCACTGCTGTGTGTCCTCTCTCTCTCTCTCTCTCTCTCTCTCTCTCTCTCTCTCTCTCTCTCTCTCTCTGTTCATCAAAGTGTGTGTGTTTCATCACTGTTGTGTGTCCTCTCTCTCTCTCTCTCTCTCTCTCTCTCTCTCTCTCTCTCTCTCTCTCTCTCTGTTCATCAAAGTGTGTGTGTTTCATCACTGCTGTGTGTCCTCTCTCTCTCTGTTCATCAAAGTGTGTGTGTTTCATCACTGCTGTGTGTCCTCTCTCTCTCTCTCTCTCTCTCTCTCTCTCTCTCGCTCTCTCTCTGTTCATCAAAGTGTGTGTGTTTCATCACTGCTGTGTGTCCTCTCTCTCTCTCTCTCGCTCTCTCTCTCTGTTCATCAAAGTGTGTGTGTTTCATCACTGCTGTGTGTCCTCTCTCTCTCTCTCTCTCTCTCTCTCTCTCTCTCTCGCTCTCTCTCTGTTCATCAAAGTGTGTGTGTTTCATCACTGCTGTGTGTCCTCTCTCTCTCTCTCTCTCTCTCTCTCTCTCTCTGTTCATCAAAGTGTGTGTGTTTCATCACTGCTGTGTGTCCTCTCTCTCTCTCTCTCGCTCTCTCTCTCTGTTCATCAAAGTGTGTGTGTTTCATCACTGCTGTGTGTCCTCTCTCTCTCTCTCTCTCTCTCTCTCTCTCTCTCTCTCTCTCTCTGTTCATCAAAGTGTGTGTGTTTCATCACTGCTGTGTGTCCTCTCTCTCTCTCTCTCTCTCTCTCTCTCTCTGTTCATCAAAGTGTGTGTGTTTCATCACTGCTGTGTGTCCTCTCTCTCTCTCTCTCTCTCTCTCTCTCTCTCTGTTCATCAAAGTGTGTGTGTTTCATCACTGCTGTGTGTCCTCTCTCTCTCTCTCTCTCTCTCTCTCTCTCTGTTCATCAAAGTGTGTGTGTTTCATCACTGCTGTGTGTCCTCTCTCTCTCTGTTCATCAAAGTGTGTGTGTTTCATCACTGCTGTGTGTCCTCTCTCTCTCTCTCTCTCTCTCTCTCTCTCTCTCTCTCGCTCTCTCTCTGTTCATCAAAGTGTGTGTGTTTCATCACTGCTGTGTGTCCTCTCTCTCTCTCTCTCGCTCTCTCTCTCTGTTCATCAAAGTGTGTGTGTTTCATCACTGCTGTGTGTCCTCTCTCTCTCTCTCTCGCTCTCTCTCTGTTCATCAAAGTGTGTGTGTTTCATCACTGCTGTGTGTCCTCTCTCTCTCTCTCTCGCTCTCTCTCTGTTCATCAAAGTGTGTGTGTTTCATCACTGCCGTGTGTCCTCTCTCTCTCTCTCTCTCGCTCTCTCTCTGTTCATCAAAGTGTGTGTGTTTCATCACTGCTGTGTGTCCTCTCTCTCTCTCTCTCGCTCTCTCTCTGTTCATCAAAGTGTGTGTGTTTCATCACTGCCGTGTGTCCTCTCTCTCTCTCTCTCTCTCTCTCTCTGTTCATCAAAGTGTGTGTGTTTCATCACTGCTGTGTGTCCTCTCTCTCTCTCTCTCTCTCTCTCTCTCTCTCTCTCTCTCTCTCTCTCTCTCGCTCTCTCTCTGTTCATCAAAGTGTGTGTGTTTCATCACTGCTGTGTGTCCTCTCTCTCTCTCTCTCTCTCTCTCTCTCTCTCTCTCTCTCTCTCTCTCTCTCTCTCTCTCTGTTCATCAAAGTGTGTGTGTTTCATCACTGCTGTGTGTCCTCTCTCTCTCTCTCTCTCTCTCTCTCTCTCTCTCTCGCTCTCTCTCTGTTCATCAAAGTGTGTGTGTTTCATCACTGCTGTGTGTCCTCTCTCTCTCTCTCTCGCTCTCTCTCTCTGTTCATCAAAGTGTGTGTGTTTCATCACTGCTGTGTGTCCTCTCTCTCTCTCTCTCTCTCTCTCTCTCTCTCTCTCTCGCTCTCTCTCTGTTCATCAAAGTGTGTGTGTTTCATCACTGCTGTGTGTCCTCTCTCTCTCTCTCTCTCTCTCTCTCTCTCTCTGTTCATCAAAGTGTGTGTGTTTCATCACTGCTGTGTGTCCTCTCTCTCTCTCTCTCTCTCTCTCTCTCTCTCTCTCGCTCTCTCTCTGTTCATCAAAGTGTGTGTGTTTCATCACTGCTGTGTGTCCTCTCTCTCTCTCTCTCGCTCTCTCTCTCTGTTCATCAAAGTGTGTGTGTTTCATCACTGCTGTGTGTCCTCTCTCTCTCTCTCTCGCTCTCTCTCTGTTCATCAAAGTGTGTGTGTTTCATCACTGCTGTGTGTCCTCTCTCTCTCTCTCTCGCTCTCTCTCTGTTCATCAAAGTGTGTGTGTTTCATCACTGCCGTGTGTCCTCTCTCTCTCTCTCTCTCTCTCTCTCTCTGTTCATCAAAGTGTGTGTGTTTCATCACTGCTGTGTGTCCTCTCTCTCTCTGTTCATCAAAGTGTGTGTGTTTCATCACTGCTGTGTGTCCTCTCTCTCTCTCTCTCTCTCTCTCTCTCTCTCTCTCTCTCTCTCTCTCTCTCTCGCTCTCTCTCTGTTCATCAAAGTGTGTGTGTTTCATCACTGCTGTGTGTCCTCTCTCTCTCTCTCTCTCTCTCTCGCTCTCTCTCTGTTCATCAAAGTGTGTGTGTTTCATCACTGCCGTGTGTCCTCTCTCTCTCTCTCTCTCTCTCTCTCTCTCTCTCTCTCTCTCTGTTCATCAAAGTGTGTGTGTTTCATCACTGCTGTGTGTCCTCTCTCTCTCTGTTCATCAAAGTGTGTGTGTTTCATCACTGCTGTGTGTCCTCTCTCTCTCTCTCTCTCTCTCTCTCTCTCTCTCTCTCTCTCTCTCTCTCTCTCTCTCTCTCTCTCTCTCTCTCTCTCGCTCTCTCTCTGTTCATCAAAGTGTGTGTGTTTCATCACTGCCGTGTGTCCTCTCTCTCTCTCTCTCTCTCTCTCTCTCTGTTCATCAAAGTGTGTGTGTTTCATCACTGCTGTGTGTCCTCTCTCTCTCTCTGTTCATCAAAGTGTGTGTGTTTCATCACTGCTGTGTGTCCTCTCTCTCTCTCTGTTCATCAAAGTGTGTGTGTTTCATCACTGCTGTGTGTCCTCTCTCTCTCTCTCTCTCTCTCTCTCGCTCTCTCTCTCTGTTCATCAAAGTGTGTGTGTTTCATCACTGCTGTGTGTCCTCTCTCTCTCTCTCTCTCTCTCTCTCTCTCTCTCTCTCTGTTCATCAAAGTGTGTGTGTTTCATCACTGCTGTGTGTCCTCTCTCCATTACCTTCTGAGGGGTGAATAGGTCAAGGTTTATATATAGTAAACAAAACATTGACAACACTTTCTGAATATTGAGTCTTAGGTCAGTTAGGATCACCACTTTATTTTAAGAATGTTTAAATGTCAGAATAATAGCAGAGAAAAGGATTTATTTCAGCTTTTATTTCTTTCATCACATTCCCAGTGGGTCAGAAGTTTACATACACTCAATTAGTATGTGGTAGCATTGCCTTTAAATTTAACTTGGGTCAAACGTTTCGGGTAGCCTTTCACAAGCTTCCCACAATACAGATTGAGTTTAGACTGTAGGTTGTGTAACTATAGTTACAGATTGAGTTTAGACTGTAGGTTGTGTAACTATAGTTACAGATTGAGTTTAGACTGTAGGTTGTGTAATTATAGTTACAGATTGAGTTTAGACTGTAGGTTGTGTAATTAAAGTTACAGATTGAGTTTAGACTGTAGGTTGTGTAATTAAAGTTACAGATTGAGTTTAGACTGTAGGTTGTGTAATTATAGTTACAGATTGAGTTTAGACTGTAGGCTGTGTAATTATAGTTACAGATTGAGTTTAGACTGGAGGCTGTGTAATTATAGTTACAGATTGATTTTAGACTGTATGTGTGTGTGTGTGTGTGTGTGTGTGTGTGTGTGTGTGTGTGTGTGTGTGTGTGTGTGTGAGTGAGTGAGTGAGTGAGTGAGTGAGTGAGTGAGTGAGTGAGTGAGTGAGTGAGTGAGTGAGTGAGTGAGTGTGTGTGTTTTACGGGGATGAAATGTACTATGCAAGTGACTGTGTATTCTCAACGTTAAGACCTGCAGAAACAGGTGTGTATTTACTGTTTTGTGTTTGAGTCCTTGTGTATGTTGTCTTCTGTGATATGTGTGTGTACCTTGTGTGTGTGTATCTTTGTCACTGGGTGGACTGCATACCCTGAATGACCTTCCCATCTTGTTTGTGGAAGGAGTGACCCTGGCCGACTTGCTTGACAAGAAGAAGGGGAAGTTTGCTTGGTTTAGTCACTCCAGTGAGACCCATGGTAAATGCCTGCCCCTCCCTCGGTGTGTGTGTGTGTGTCTGTGTGTAACCTGTGTGTGTTCTGGTTTCCCAGTTTTGTGGTGGTGTGTCATCTCCTGTGTTGACGGGCTTTCTGTTCCTTGTGACGCGTGTGTGTGTTGTCAGTCAGTGTGTGTGTTGTCAGTCAGTCAGTGTGTGTGTAGTCAGTCAGTGTGTGTGTTGTGTGTGTGTAGTCAGTCAGTGTGTGTGTTGTGTGTGTGTAGTCAGTCAGTGTGTGTGTTGTGTGGCTGTGTGTCTCTGTGCCCGGACTACTCAACAGAAGAAGGGGTTTGATCTGAACTGAGCTGGATATTACTGCGACCTCAGAACTAGAATGACATCATATTTCTATGTCTGTATCTCTCCTCAATATTGACTTTAGAGTTTATTTAACAGTTCTCCTACCTCTGACTCTCTCTCTCTCTCTCTCTCTCTCTCTCTCTCTCTCTCTTACTCTCTCTCTTTCTTTCTCTCGCTCTCTCTGTCTCTCTCTGTCTCTGCCTCTGTCTCTCTCTGTCTCTCTCTCTGTCTCTGTTTCTCTCTGTCTCTGTCTCTGTCTCTCTGTCTCTGTCTCTCTCTCTCTATCTCTCTCTGTCTCTCTCTCTCTCTCTGTCTCTCTCTCTGTCTCTGTCTCTGTCTCTGTCTCTCTCTATCTCTCTCTCTCTCTGTCTCTCTGTCTCTCTCTCTGTCTCTCTCTCTGTCTCTCTCTGTCTCTGTCTCTGTCTCTCTCTATCTCTCTCTCTCTCTGTCTCTCTCCCTCTCTCTCTCTCTCTGTCTCTCTCTCTCTGTCTCTCTCTCTCTCTCTCTCTCTCTCTCTCTCTCTCTCTCTGTCTCTCTCAATTCAATTCAATTCAAGGGCTTTATTGGCATGGGAAACATGTGTTAACATTGCCAAAGCAAGTGAGGTAGACAACATACAAAGTGAATATATAAAGTGAAAAACAACAAAAATTAACAGTAAACATTACACATACAGAAGTTTCAAAACAGTAAACATTTACATTTAAGTCATTTAGCAGACGCTCTTATCCAGAGCGACTTACAAATTGGTGCATTCACCTTATGACCTCCAGTGGAACAGTAGTGCATCTAAATCTTTTCAGGGGGAGGGGGGGGTGAGAGGGATTACTTTATCCTATCCTAGGTATTCCTTAAAGAGGTGGGGTTTCAGGTGTCTCCGGAAGGTGGTGATTGACTCCGCTGTCCTGGCGTCGTGAGGGAGTTTGTTCCACCATTGGGGGGCCAGAGCAGCGAACAGTTTTGACTGGGCTGAGCGGGAACTGTACTTCCTCAGTGGTAGGGAGGCGAGCAGGCCAGAGGTGGATGAACGCAGTGCCCTTGTTTGGGTGTAGGGCCTGATCAGAGCCTGGAGGTACTGAGGTGCCGTTCCCCTCACAGCTCCGTAGGCAAGCACCATGGTCTTGTAGCGGATGCGAGCTTCAACTGGAAGCCAGTGGAGGGAGCGGAGGAGCGGGGTGACGTGAGAGAACTTGGGAAGGTTGAACACCAGACAGGCTGCGGCGTTCTGGATGAGTTGTAGGGGTTTAATGGCACAGGCAGGGAGCCCAGCCAACAGCGAGTTGCAGTAATCCAGACGGGGAGATGACAAGTGCCTGGATTAGGACCTGCGCCGCTTCCTGTGTGAGGCAGGGTCGTACTCTGCGGATGTTGTAGAGCATGAACCTACAGGAACGGGCCACCGCCTTGATGTTAGTTGAGAACGACAGGGTGTTGTCCAGGATCACGCCAAGGTTCTTAGCGCTCTGGGAGGAGGACACAATGGAGTTGTCAACCGTGATGGCGAGATCATGGAGCGGGCAGTCCTTCCCCGGGAGGAAGAGCAGCTCCGTCTTGCCGAGGTTCAGCTTGAGGTGGTGATCCGTCATCCACACGGATATGTCTGCCAGACATGCAGAGATGCGATTCGCCACCTGGTCATCAGAAGGGGAAAGGAGAAGATTAATTGTGTGTCGTCTGCATAGCAATGATAGGAGAGACCATGTGAGGTTATGACAGAGCCAAGTGACTTGGTGTATAGCGAGAATAGGAGAGGGCCTAGAACAGAGCCCTGGGGGACACCAGTGGTGAGAGCACGTGGTGTGGAGACGGATTCTCGCCACGCCACCTGGTAGGAGCGACCTGTCAGGTAGGACGCAATCCAAGCGTGGGCGCGCCGGAGATGCCCAACTCGGAGAGGGTGGAGAGGAGGATCTGATGGTTCACAGTATCGAAGGCAGCCGATAGGTCTAGAAGGATGAGAGCAGAGGAGAGAGAGTTAGCTTTAGCAGTGCGGAGCGCCTCCGTGATACAGAGAAGAGCAGTCTCAGTTGAATGACTAGTCTTGAAACCTGACTGATTTGGATCAAGAAGGTCATTCTGAGAGAGATAGCGGGAGAGCTGGCCAAGGACGGCACGTTCAAGAGTTTTGGAGAGAAAAGAAAGAAGGGATACTGGTCTGTAGTTGTTGACATCGGAGGGATCGAGTGTAGGTTTTTCAGAAGGGGTGCAACTCTCGCTCTCTTGAAGACGGAAGGGACGTAGCCAGCGGTCAGGGATGAGTTGATGAGCGAGGTGAGGTAAGGGAGGAGGTCTCCGGAAATGGTCTGGAGAAGAGAGGAGGGGATAGGGTCAAGCGGGCAGGTTGTAGGGCGGCCGGCCGTCACAAGACGCGAGATTTCATCTGGAGAGAGAGGGAGAAAGAGGTCAGAGCACAGGGTAGGGCAGTGTGAGCAGAACCAGCGGTGTCGTTTGACTTAGCAAACGAGGATCGGATGTCATCGACCTTCTTTTCAAAATGGTTGACGAAGTCATCTGCAGAGAGGGAGGAGGGGGAGGGGAGGAGGATTCAGGAGGGAGGAGAAGGTTGCAAAGAGCTTCCTAGGGTTAGAGGCAGATGCTTGGAATTTAGAGTGGTAGAAAGTGGCTTTAGCAGCAGAGAGAAGAGGAAAATGTAGAGAGGAGGGAGTGAAAGGATGTCAGGTCCGCAGGGAGGCGAGTTTTCCTCCATTTCCGCTCGGCTGCCCGGAGCCCTGTTCTGTGAGCTCGCAATGAGTCGTCGAGCCACGGAGCGGGAGGGGAGGACCGAGCCGGCCTGGAGGATAGGGGACATAGAGAGTCAAAGGATGCAGAAAGGGAGGAGAGGAGGGTTGAGGAGGCAGAATCAGGAGATAGGTTGGAGAAGGTTTGAGCAGAGGGAAGAGATGATAGGATGGAAGAGGAGAGAGTAGCGGGGAGAGAGAGCGAAGGTTGGGACGGCGCGATACCATCCGAGTAGGGGCAGTGTGGGAAGTGTTGGATGAGAGCGAGAGGGAAAAGGATACAAGGTAGTGGTCGGAGACTTGGAGGGAGTTGCAACGAGGTTAGTGGAAGAACAGCATCTAGTAAAGATGAGGTCGGCGTATTTCCTGCCTTGTGAGTAGGGGGGAAGGTGAGAGGGTGAGGTCAAAAGAGGAGAGGAGTGGAAAGAAGGAGGCAGAGAGGAATGAGTCAAAGGTAGGCGTGGGGAGGTTAAAGTCGCCCAGAACTGTGAGAGGTGAGCCGTCCTCAGGAAAGGAGCTTATCAAGGCATCAAGCTCATTGATGAACTCTCCGAGGAACCTGGAGGGCGATAAATGATAAGGATGTTAAGCTTGAAAGGGCTGGTAACTGTGACAGCATGGAATTCAAAGGAGGCGATAGACAGATGGGTAAGGGAGAAGAGAGAATGACCACTTGGGAGAGATGAGGATCCCGGTGCCACCACCCCGCTGACCAGAAGCTCTCGGGGTGTGCGAGAACACGTGGGCAGACGAAGAGAGAGCAGTAGGAGTAGCAGTGTTGTCTGTGGTGATCCATGTTTCCGTCAGTGCCAAGAAGTCGAGGGACTGGAGGGAGACATAGGCGGAGATGAACTCTGCCTTGTTGGCCGCAGATCGGCAGTTCCAGAGGCTACCGGAGACCTGGAACTCCACGTGGGTCGTGCGCGCTGGGACCACCAGATTAGGGTGGCCGCGGCCACGCGGTGTGGAGCGTTTGTATGGTCTGTGCAGAGAGGAGAGAACAGGGATAGACAGACACATAGTTGACAGGCTACACAAGAGGCTACGCTAATGCAAAGGAGATTGGAATGACAAGTGGACTACACGTCACGAGTGTTCAGAGAGTTAAGCTTACGTAGCAAGAATCTTATTGACTAAAAAGATTAAAATGATACAGTACTGCTGAAGTAGGCTAGCTGGCAGAGGCTGCGTAAAGACATTACAAATGTCATATTATATATATATATATACAATGTACAAATAGTTAAAGGACACAAGATAAAATAAATAAGCATAAATATGGGTTGTATTTACAATGGTGTTTGTTCTTCACTGGTTGCCCTTTTCTCGTGGCAACAGGTCACAAATCTTGCTGCTGTGATGGCACACTGTGGAATTTCACCCAAAAGATATGGGAGTTTTTCAAAATTGGATTTGTTTTCGAATTCTTTGTGGATCTGTGTAATCTGGGGGAAATATGTCTCTCTAATATGGTCATACATTGGGCAGGAGGTTAGGAAGTGCAGCTCAGTTTCCACCTCATTTTGTGGGCAGTGAGCACATAGCCTGTCTTCTCTTGAGAGCCATGTCTGCCTACGGCGGCCTTTCTCAATAGCAAGGCTATGCTCACTGAGTCTGTACATAGTCAAAGCTTTCCTTAATTTTGGGTCAGTCACAGTGGTCAGGTATTCTGCCGCTGTGTACTCTCTGTGTAGGGCCAAATAGCATTCTAGTTTGCTCTGTTTTTTTGTTAATTCTTTCCAATGTGTTAAGTAATTATCTTTTTGTTTTCTCATGATTTGGTTGGGTCTAATTGTGCTGTTGTCCTGGGGCTCTGTCTCTCTCTCTCTCTCTGTCTCTCTGTCTCTCTCTCTGTCTCTCTCTCTCTGTCTCTCTCTCTCTCTCTCTCTCTCTCTCTCTCTCTCTCTCTCTCTCTCTCTCTCTCTCTCTCTCTCTCTCTCTCTCTCTCTCTCTCTCTCTCTCTCTCTCTCTCTCTCTGTCTCTCTCTGTCTCTCTCTCTCTCTCTCTCTCTCTCTATCTCTCTGTCTCTCTGTCTCTCTCTCACTCTCTCCTGTTATGTATTTGTTTCTGTGAGGAAGGAACACAAAGGATTGTGTGCAGTGCTGGTGGTGTGAGTTGTCCTCTATGAGCTGTGGCCTCTTTGACTCCACATGTACACAGTGCGTGTGACTGTGTGCAGACTGCGTTGTGGGAGTAATTCCGCGTGCACATCCTTCCGTTTCTGTCTGTGTGTGTGAGTGTGTGTGACTGTGTGCAGACTGCGTTGTGGGAGTAATTCCGCGTGCACATCCTTCCATTTCTGTCTGTGTGTGTGACTGTGTGCAGACTGCGTTTCTGTGTGTGTGTGTGTGTGTGTGTGTGTGTGTGTGTGTGTGTGTGTGTGTGTGTGTGTGTGTGTGTGTGTGTGTGTGTGTGTGTGTGTGAGAGAGTGTGAGTGTGAGTGTGAGTGTGTGTGTGTGTGTGTGTGTGTGTGTGTGTGTGTGTGTGTGTGTGTGTGTGTGTGTGTGAGTGTGTGTGTGACTGAGTATGAGTGTACGTGTCACGTGCTCTCAGCCGTCACTCTCTGTTTCCAGGTAACAGTCACCGTTTACACTTCCTCCGCGGAGCAGTGAAGACGAACGCTGCTCTCCTTCGTAAGGCGTGTGCGTCTGCATGTCAGAATCCACTCCTCCACCTACTGAACTCTGTATAACCTGCAAGCAGACTGCCAGGCCCCTCTGCCTCTTTACCTCCCTCAATGCATCCCCGTGTGGTCCTCTACTGGTCTTCAATGCTTCTAAACTACAACTCGTCTCTCTACTCCAGTCGTTGAGGCCAGTGGGCCATTGATCTGATCTGTGACTCGTCTCTCTACTCCAGTCGTTGAGGCCAGTGGGCCAGTGATCTGATCTGTGACTCGTCTCTCTACTCCAGTCGTTGAGGCCAGTGGGCCAGTGATCTGATCTGTGATCCGTCTCTCTACTCCAGTCGTTGAGGCCAGTGGGCCAGTGATCTGATCTGTGACTCGTCTCTCTACTCCAGTCGTTGAGGCCAGTGGGCCAGTGATCTGATCTGTGATCCGTCTCTCTTCTCGCTCCTTAGGAAGGGCTAAACATCTCCTGGTTGTGTCCCAAATAACACCCTATTCCCTATGTAGTGCACTACTTTAGACCAGGATCCACGGAGCCCCTATTCCCTATGTAGTACACTACTTTAGACCAGGGTCCACAGAGCCCCTATTCCCTATGTAGTGCACTACTTTAGACCAGTGTCCACAGAGCCCCTATTCCCTATGTAGTACACTACTTTAGACCAGAGCCCTATTCCCTATGTAGTGCACTACTTTAGACCAGGGTCGACAGAGCCCCTATTCCCTATGTAGTGCACTACTTTAGACCAGAGCTCTATTCCCTATGTAGTGCATTACTTTAGACCAGAGCCCTATTCCCTATGTAGTACACTACTTTAGACCAGAGCCCTATTCCCTATGTAGTGCACTACTTTAGACCAGAGTCCTATTCCCTATGTAGTGCACTACTTTAGACCAGAGCCCTATTCCCTATGTAGTGCACTACTTTAGACCAGAGCCCTATTCCCTATGTAGTGCACTACTTTAGACCAGAGCCCTATTCCCTATATAGTGCACTACTTTAGACCAGAGCCCTATTCCCTATGTAGTACACTACTTTAGACCAGAGCCCTATTCCCTATGTAGTACACTACTTTAGACCAGAGCCCTATTCCCTATGTAGTACACTACTTTAGACCAGAGCCCTATTCCCTATGTAGTGCACTACTTTAGACCAGAGCCCTATTCCCTATGTAGTGCACTACTTTAGACCAGAGCCCTATTCCCTATGTAGTGCACTACTTTAGACCAGAGCCCTATTCCCTATGTAGTGCACTACTTTAGACCAGAGCCCTATTCCCTATGTAGTGCACTACTTTAGACCAGAGCCCTATTCCTATGTAGTGCACTACTTTAGACCAGAGCCCTATTCCCTATGTAGTGCACTACTTTAGACCAGAGCCCTATTCCCTATGTAGTGCACTACTTTAGACCAGAGCCCTATTCCTATGTAGTGCACTACTTTAGACCAGAGCCCTATTCCTATGTAGTGCACTACTTTAGACCAGAGCCCTATTCCCTATGTAAGTGCACTACTTTAGACCAGAGCCCTATTCCCTATGTAGTGCACTACTTTAGACCAGAGCCCTATTCCTATGTAGTGCACTACTTTAGACCAGAGCCCTATTCCTATGTAGTGCACTACTTTAGACCAGAGCCCTATTCCCTATGTAGTGCACTACTTTAGACCAGAGCCCTATTCCTATATAGTGCACTACTTTAGACCAGAGCCCTATTCCCTATGTAGTACACTACTTTAGACCAGAGCCCTATTCCCTATGTAGTACACTACTTTAGACCAGAGCCCTATTCCTATGTAGTACACTACTTTAGACCAGAGCCCTATTCCCTATGTAGTGCACTACTTTAGACCAGAGCCCTATTCCTATGTAGTGCACTACTTTAGACCAGAGCCCTATTCCCTATGTAGTGCACTACTTTAGACCAGAGCCCTATTCCCTATGTAGTACACTACTTTAGACCAGAGCCCTATTCCTATATAGTACACTACTTTAGACCAGAGCCCTATTCCTATATAGTACACTACTTTAGACCAGAGCCCTATTCCTATGTAGTACTACTTTAGACCAGAGCCCTATTCCTATGTAGTGCACTACTTTAGACCAGAGCCCTATTCCCTATGTAGTGCACTACTTTAGACCAGAGCCCTATTCCTGATAGTACACTACTTTAGACCAGAGCCCTATTCCTATGTAGTACACTACTTTAGACCAGAGCCCTATTCCCTATGTAGTACACTACTTTAGACCAGAGCCCTATTCCTATGTAGTGCACTACTTTAGACCAGAGCCCTATTCCCTATGTAGTGCACTACTTTAGACCAGAGCCCTATTCCCTATGTAGTGCACTACTTTAGACCAGAGCCCTATTCCTATAGTGCACTACTTTAGACCAGAGCCCTATTCCTATGTAGTGCACTACTTTAGACCAGAGCCCTATTCCCTATGTAGTGCACTACTTTAGACCAGAGCCCTATTCCTATGTAGTACACTACTTTAGACCAGAGCCCTATTCCTATGTAGTGCACTACTTTAGACCAGAGCCCTATTCCTATGTAGTGCACTACTTTAGACCAGAGCCCTATTCCTATGTAGTGCACTACTTTAGACCAGAGCCCTATTCCCTATGTAGTGCACTACTTTAGACCAGAGCCCTATTCCCTATGTAGTGCACTACTTTAGACCAGAGCCCTATTCCCTATGTAGTGCACTACTTTAGACCAGAGCCCTATTCCTATGTAGTGCACTACTTTAGACCAGAGCCCTATTCCTATGTAGTGCACTACTTTAGACCAGAGCCCTATTCCTATATAGTGCACTACTTTAGACCAGAGCCCTATTCCCTATGGATAGTGCACTACTTTAGACCAGAGCCCTATTCCTATGTAGTACACTACTTTAGACCAGAGCCCTATTCCCTATGTAGTACACTACTACTTTAGACCAGAGCCCTATTCCTATGTAGTGCACTACTTTAGACCAGAGCCCTATTCCTATGTAGTGCACTACTTTAGACCAGAGCCCTATTCCCTATGTAGTGCACTACTTTAGACCAGAGCCCTATTCCTATGTAGTGCACTACTTTAGACCAGAGCCCTATTCCTATGTAGTGCACTACTTTAGACCAGAGCCCTATTCCTATATAGTGCACTACTTTAGACCAGAGCCCTATTCCCTATGTAGTACACTACTTTAGACCAGAGCCCTATTCCTATGTAGTACACTACTTTAGACCAGAGCCCTATTCCCTATGTAGTACACTACTTTAGACCAGAGCCCTATTCCCTATGTAGTGCACTACTTTAGACCAGAGCCCTATTCCTATGTAGTGCACTACTTTAGACCAGAGCCCTATTCCTATGTGGTGCACTACTTTAGACCAGAGCCCTATTCCTATGTAGTACACTACTTTAGACCAGAGCCCTATTCCTATGTAGTACACTACTTTAGACCAGAGCCCTATTCCTATATAGTACACTACTTTAGACCAGAGCCCTATTCCTATGTAGTACACTACTTTAGACCAGAGCCCTATTCCTATGTAGTGCACTACTTTAGACCAGAGCCCTATTCCCTATGTAGTGCACTACTTTAGACCAGAGCCCTATTCCTGTAGTGCACTACTTTAGACCAGAGCCCTATTCCTATGTAGTACACTACTTTAGACCAGAGCCCTATTCCTATGGTAGTACACTACTTTAGACCAGAGCCCTATTCCTATGTAGTACACTACTTTAGACCAGAGCCCTATTCCTATGTAGTGCACTACTTTAGACCAGAGCCCTATTCCCTATGTAGTGCACTACTTTAGACCAGAGCCCTATTCCTATGTAGTGCACTACTTTAGACCAGAGCCCTATTCCTATGTAGTGCACTACTTTAGACCAGAGCCCTATTCCTATGTAGTGCACTACTTTAGACCAGAGCCCTATTCCCTATGTAGTGCACTACTTTAGACCAGAGCCCTATTCCCTATGTAGTGCACTACTTTAGACCAGAGCCTATTCCTATGTAGTGCACTACTTTAGACCAGAGCCCTATTCCTATGTAGTGCACTACTTTGACCAGAGCCCTATTCCCTATGTAGTGCACTACTTTAGACCAGAGCCCTATTCCTATGTAGTGCACTACTTTAGACCAGAGCCCTATTCCTATGTAGTGCACTACTTTGACCAGAGCCCTATTCCCTATGTAGTGCACTACTTTAGACCAGAGCCCTATTCCCTATGTAGCACACTACTTTAGACCAGAGCCCTATTCCCTATGTAGTGCACTACTTTAGACCAGAGCCCTATTCCTATATAGTGCACTACTTTAGACCAGAGCCCTATTCCCTATGTAGTGCACTACTTTAGACCAGAGCCCTATTCCTATGTAGTACACTACTTTAGACCAGAGCCCTATTCCTATGTAGTACACTACTTTAGACCAGGCCCTATTCCTATGTAGTGCACTACTTTAGACCAGAGCCCTATTCCTATGTAGTGCACTACTTTAGACCAGAGCCCTATTCCTATGTAGTGCACTACTTTAGACCAGAGCCCTATTCCTATGTAGTGCACTACTTTAGACCAGAGCCCTATTCCTATGTAGTGCACTACTTTAGACCAGAGCCCTATTCCTATGTGGTGCACTACTTTAGACCAGAGCCCTATTCCTATGTAGTGCACTACTTTAGACCAGAGCCCTATTCCTATGTAAGTGCACTACTTTAGACCAGAGCCCTATTCCTATGTAGTGCACTACTTTAGACCAGAGCCCTATTCCCTATGTAAGTGCACTACTTTAGACCAGAGCCCTATTCCTATATAGTGCACTACTTTAGACCAGAGCCCTATTCCCTATGTAGTACACTACTTTAGACCAGAGCCCTATTCCCTATGTAGTACACTACTTTAGACCAGAGCCCTATTCCCTATGTAGTACACTACTTTAGACCAGGCCCTATTCCTATGTAGTGCACTACTTTAGACCAGAGCCCTATTCCCTATGTAGTACTACTTTAGACCAGAAACCCTATTCCTATGTAGTGCACTACTTTAGACCAGAGCCCTATTCCTATGTAGTGCACTACTTTAGACCAGAGCCCTATTCCTATGTAGTACACTACAGACCAGAGCCCTATTCCTATATAGTACACTACTTTAGACCAGAGCCCCTATTCCCTATGTAGTACACTACTTTAGACCAGAGCCCTATTCCCTATGTAGTGCACTACTTTAGACCAGAGCCCTATTCCCTATGTAGTACACTACTTTAGACCAGAAACCCAATGGAGCCCTATTCCCTATGTAGTGCACTACTTTAGACCAGAACCCTATTCCCTATGTAGTGCACTACTTTAGACCAGAGCCCTATTCCTATGTAGTACACTACTTTAGACCAGAGCCCTATTCCCTATGTAGTACACTACTTTAGACCAGGCCCTATTCCTATATAGTGCACTACTTTAGACCAGAGCCCTATTCCTATGTAGTACACTACTTTAGACCAGAGCCCTATTCCCTATGTAGTGCACTACTTTAGACCAGAGCCCTATTCCTATATAGTGCACTACTTTAGACCAGAGCCCTATTCCTATGTAGTACACTACTTTAGACCAGAGCCCTATTCCCTATATAGTGCACTACTTTAGACCAGAGCCCTATTCCCTATGTAGTACTACTTTAGACCAGAACCCTATTCCCTATATAGTACCACGACTTTAGACCAGAGCCCTATTCCTATGTAGTACACTACTTTAGACCAGAGCCCTATTCCCTATATAGTACACGACTTTAGACCAGAGCCCTATTCCCTATGTAGTACACTACTTTAGACCAGAGCCCTATTCCCTATATAGTACACTACTTTAGACCAGAGCCCTATTCCCTATGTAGTGCACTACTTTAGACCAGAGCCCTATTCCCTATGTAGTCCACTACTTTAGACCAGAGCCCTATTCCCTATGTAGTGCACTACTTTAGACCAGAGCCCTATTCCCTATGTAGTGCACTACTTTGACCAGAGCCCTATTCCTATGTAGTACTACTTTAGACCAGAGCCCTATTCCCTATGTAGTGCACTACTTTAGACCAGAGCCCTATTCCCTATGTAGTGCACTACTTTAGACCAGAGCCCTATTCCCTATGTAGTACACTACTTTAGACCAGTTGTAGTTCTGAGTTGTAGTTCTGTTACCGCTGTATAATCCTGGATCCCGTTCTGGATAAATATTCTGAACGATGACGGTCTGCATGTTAACCTCATGTTGTGAATATTACTATAGTGGGATGAAACAATATAATCTGACAACTTTTCCTTTTGTGCTGCAAAGCTGCTGTGAATATCTGCAGTTTACCAACGTATGTTGTTGCATGCTGCTCTTGTTTCATATAACATGGACAGCCTTTTTCTGGAGACAGAAGCTACTCTTCCTGTATGACCTTCGACCTGCCTGCTGGATGAACTGCATGTTGGTTTGGAACGTCCTCCTCTTCTTCTTGAAACGGGGAATTCTGCAAGACAGCATTTGTACTCTAAACGAAGAGCGATGTCACCTCTTGCCCTCTGAGTCTGACCTGGATGTTGGATCATTTTCTCATACGGCGTTTTCATGTTTCTTTAAAAGCTCCTTTATGACCCTGTCATTTAGTGAACCATAATGTCAGGGTCGGCGTTTTACAATGTGTTTTAGCACCAACATGAGGACAGTTTAAAAGCTTTGAAAGTAATTAATTAGATTGACTAGCTCTTGGATAGAGCAATGCCCCTCTCGATCGCTCTCTCTCTCCTCCCTCTCCTTCTTGGCCCCCCTTACTCCTTCCTTCCTTCCCTCCGTCCCTCTCTCCTCCATCTCACCCTCCCTCTCTCCCTCCCGTCCTCCTCCCCCTCTCTCTCCCCTCCTCCCTCCCTCCCACCTCTCTCTCGCCTCCCTCTCACCCCAACCCTCCCTCCCTCTCACCCTCCTGTCCCTCCCCCTCTTTCTCTCCCCCAACCCTCCCTCCCTCCATCTCTCTCCTGTCCTCCTCCTCCCTCTCTCCTCCCTCCCTCTCCTCCCTGCCCCCTCCCTCCCTCCTGTCCTCCTCCCACCTCTCTCTCTCCTCGCTCTCCCTCCCCCTCCCTGCCCCCCTCCCTCCTGTCCTCCTCCCACCTCTCTCTCTCCTCGCTCTCCCTCTTCCCACAACACTCCCTCCCTCCTGTCCTGCTCCCCCTCTCTCTCTCAGTCTATCCGGCCAGCAGACAGGAACAATAGCGTAGTGAACTAGTTCAGTGTTGGACAGAAGTAGTTCTATGTTTAACAGGACTGTCCTCCAGGGCTGGGGCTATCTCAGACCTCTGTTATTCAGAGAAACTGGTTTTAGACATGAGGAAAGACAGGCTGGTAGATGTCAAGGTGGAAGCACGGACAGGAAACGGACAGGAAAAGGCCCTTTATCTACTTCCCCAGAGTCAGATGTCTATAACAGAGTTTATTATGAGACTGTTCACTACCAGGAAGTAATATTTAGTGATCTTAAAGAGATGCTTCAGTTAGTTGATTTTGGCAATGTTAGGACTATTCACTAGTTAGTTAGACTATTCTACTTCCCCAGAGTCAGATGAGCTTGTTAGACTATTCACTAGTTAGGAACCATTTGTTAGTTAGACTATTCACTAGTAGTTATATTCACTAGTTAGTTAGACTATTCTAGTTAGTTAGACCATTCACTAGTTAGACTATTCACTAGTAATATTCACTAGTTAGTTAGACTATTCATTAGTTAGTTAGACTATTCACTGGGAATATTCACTAGTAATATTCACTAGTTAGTTAGACTATTCACTAGTTAGTTAGACTATTCACTAGTAATATTCACTAGTTAGTTAGACTATTCACTAGTAATATTCACTAGTTAGTTAGACTATTCACTAGTAATATTCACTAGTTAGTTAGACTATTCACTAGTAATATTCACTAGTTAGTTAGACTATTCACTAGTTAGTTAGACTATTCACTAGTAATATTCACTAGTTAGTTAGACTATTCACTAGTTAGTTAGACTATTCACTAGTAATATTCACTAGTTAGTTAGACTATTCACTAGTAATATTCACTAGTTAGTTAGACTATTCACTTAGTTAGACTATTCACTAGTTAGTTAGACATTCTAGTAATATTTAGTTAGTTAGACTATTCACTAGTAATATTCACTAGTTAGTTAGACTATTCACTAGTAATATTCACTAGTTAGTTAGACTATTCACTAGTAATATTCACTAGTTAGTTAGACTATTCACTAGTTAGTTAGACTATTCACTAGTTAGTTAGACTATTCACTAGTAATATTCACTAGTTAGTTAGACTATTCACTAGTTAGTTAGACTATTCACTAGTAATATTCACTAGTTAGTTAGACTATTCACTAGTTAGTTAGACTATTCACTAGTTAGTTAGACTATTCACTAGTTAGTTAATATTCACTAGTTAGTTAGACTATTCACTAGTAATATTCACTAGTTAGTTAGACTATTCAGTTAGTAATATTCACTAGTTAGTTAGACTATTCACTAGTTAGTTAGACTATTCACTAGTTAGTTAGACTATTCACTAGTCATATTCACTAGTTAGTTAGCCTATTCACTAGTTAGTTAGACTATTCACTAGTAATATTCACTAGTTAGTTAGACTATTCACTAGTAATATTCACTAGTTAGTTAGACTATTCACTAGTAATATTCACTAGTTAGTTAGACTATTCACTAGTAATATTCACTAGTTAGTTAGACTATTCACTAGTAATATGCACTAGTTAGTTAGACTATTCACTAGTTAGTTAGACTATTCACTGGGAATATTCATTAGTTAGTTAGACTATTCACTAGTAATATTCACTAGTTAGTTAGACTATTCACTAGTAATATTCACTAGTTAGTTAGACTATTCACTAGTTAGTTAGAATATTCACTAGTTAGTTAGACTATTCACTAGTAATA
>NW_027040484.1:174773-177273 GCF_034236695.1 Oncorhynchus nerka
CTGTCAGTATCTCTACAAACATCTCTGGAGAAACCTCTAGTCACCCAGCCTGTCTGTCAGTATCTCTACAAACATCTCTGGAGAAACCTCTAGTCACCCAGCCTGTCTGTCAGTATCTCTACAAACATCTCTGGAGAAACCTCTAGTCACCCAGCCTGTCTGTCAGTATCTCTACAAACATCTCTGGAGAAACCTCTAGTCACCCAGCCTGTCTGTCAGTATCTCTACAAACATCTCTGGAGAAACCTCTAGTCACCCAGCCTGTCTGTCAGTATCTCTACAAACATCTCTGGAGAAACCTCTAGTCACCCAGCCTGTCTGTCAGTATCTCTACAAACATCTCTGGAGAAACCTCTAGTCACCCAGCCTGTCTGTCAGTATCTCTACAAACATCTCTGGAGAAACCTCTAGTCACCCAGCCTGTCTCTCTGAGGTCTCCTGTATCATATAGAGAAACCTCTAGTCACCCAGCCTGTCTCTCTGAGGTCTCCTGTATCGTATGGAAACCCACTCTGGATCACCCAGCCTGTCTCTCTGAGGTCTCCTGTATCGTATAGAGAAACCTCTAGTCACCCAGCCTGTCTCTCTGATGTCTCCTGTATCGTATAGAGAAACCTCTAGTCACCCAGCCTGTCTCTGAGATCTCCTGTACAGTATAGAGAAACCTCTAGTCACCCAACCTGTCTCTCCTGAGGTCTCCTGTATCGTATAGAGAAACCTCTAGTCACCCAGCCTGTCTGTCTGAGGTCCCTGTATCGTATAAGAGAAACCTCTAGTCACCCAGCCTGTCTCTCTGAGGTCTCACTGTATCGTATAGAGAAACCTCTAGTCACCCAACCTGTCTCTCTGAGGTCTCTCCTGTACCGTATAGAGGAAACCTCTAGTCACCCAGCCTGTCTCTCTGAGGTCTCCTGTACACGTATAGAAGAAACCTCTAGTCACCCAGCCTGTCTCTCTGAGGTCTCCTGTACCGTATAGAAAGCCTCTAGTCACCCAGCCTGTCTCTCTGAGGTCTCCTGTATCGTAAACAGAAACCTCTAGTCACCCAGCCTGTCTCTCTGATGTCTCCTGTATCGTATAGAGAAACCTCTAGTCACCCAGCCTGTCTCTCTGAGGTCTCTGTATCGTATAGAGAAACCTCTAGTCACCCAGCCTGTCTCTCTGAGGTCTCTGTATCGTATAGAGAAACCTCTAGTCACCCAGCCTGTCTGTCTCTGAGGTCTCCTGTACCCGTATAGAGAAACCTCTAGTCACCCAGCCTGTCTCTCTGAGGTCTCTGCATGCGTATAGAGAAACCTCTAGTCACCCAGCCTGTCTCTGAGGTCTCTGTATCGTATAGAGAAACCTCTAGTCACCCAACCTGTCTCTCTGAGGTCTCTGTATCGTATTGTAGAAACCTCTAGTCACTCAGCCTGTCTCTCTGAGGTCTCTGTACCGTATAGAGAAGCCTCTAGTCACCCAGCCTGTCTCTCTGAGGTCTCTGTATCGTATGAGAAGAGTGAATGGCAACATAGCTGAGTAATTACATACAGACAGAGCTGCTGCCACACGCAATATACACCTCAGAGAGAAAGAACGGGAGATGAGAGAGGGAGGAGGGGGGGGCGCAGAGGCAAAGGGGGAGATGGAGAGAGGAGGGCGAGGGCAGAAGAGAAAGAAGGAAGAAATATGAAGAAATATGACTGTGTTATGGAAGACATTTTTGTCTGGTTATTTTTAACAGGAGGGACAAAGAAAACATTGTAGTGTGTGTGTGTGTGTGTCTGTCTGTGTGTCTGTGTGTGTGTGTGTGTCTGTGTCTGTGTGTGTGTGTGTGTGTGTGTGTGTGTGTGTGTGTGTGTGTCTGTGTGTGTGTGTGTGTGTGTGTGTCTGTGTGTGTGTGTGTGTGTGTGTGTGTGTGTGTCTGTGTGTGTGTGTGTGACAGCACAGCATAGCAAAGCGTGCCGCAACCTGACCAAAATCATCAGTCCTCTGGGTGAGAGATTATGGGAACCTTTAGGAAAGAGAGGTAAATAACTGACTGACTGTATTCTGACAGGGGAAGGGTTTGGAGGAACACTGGCGCTGACAGAGGGAAGGGTTTGGAAAACACTGTGACGCTGACAGGGGGAAGGGTTTGGAGAGAACACTGTGGCCGCTGACAGGGGAAGGGTTTGGGAGAACACTGTGGCGCTGACAGGAAGGGTTTGGAGAGAACACTGTGCGCTGACAGGGGAAGGGTTTGGAGGGAACACTGTGACGCTGACAGGGAAGGGTTTGGAGAGAACACTGTGGCAGCTGACAGGGGAAGGGTTTGGAGAGAACACTGTGACGCTGACAGGGGAAAGGGTTGGAGAAAGAACACTGACGCTGACAGGGGAGGAAGGATTTGGAGAGCGGAACACTGTGGCAGCTGACAGGAGGAAGGATTTGGAGGGAACACTGTGACGCTGACAGGGAGGAAGGATTTGGAGGGGGAACACTGTAGCGCTGACAGGGAGGAAGGATTTGGAGGGAACAC
>NW_027040484.1:179773-201827 GCF_034236695.1 Oncorhynchus nerka
TCAGTAACAGACAGGAGGGATGATATAGTAGATGGATAGTGTTTTATAGTCAGTAACAGACAGGAGGGATGATATAGTAGATGGATAGTGTTTATAGTCAGTAACAGACAGGAGGGTTGATATAGTAGATGGATAGTGTTTATAGTCAGTAACAGACAGGAGGGATGATATAGTAGATGGATAGTGTTTATAGTCAGTAACAGACAGGAGGGTTGATATAGTCAGTAACAGACCCAGGGAGGATGATATAGTAGATGGATAGTGTTTATAGTCAGTAACAGACAGGAGGGATGATATAGTAGATGGATAGTGTTTATAGTCAGTAACAGACAGGAGGGTTGATATAGTAGATGGATAGTGTTTATAGTCAGTAACAGACAGGAGGGTTGATATAGTAGATGGATAGTGTTTATAGTCAGTAATAGACTTGGAATATAGTAGAACATTAAATGGTAGAGAAAGACAGAGAATAACGGAAGTTAAAAGGGAATGGATGATATGAGGAATAAATAAATAGAGACTGAATCCTCTAATGGGATGATTAATCACACTAAGGATTCTCTCTCTCTCTCTCTCTCTCTCTCTCTCTCTCTCTCTCTCTCTCTCTCTCTCTCTCTCTCTCTCTCTCTCTCTCTCTCTCTCTCTCTCTCTCTCTCTCTCTCTCTCTCTCTCTCTCTCTCTCTCTCTCTCTCTCTCTCTCTCTCTCTCTCTCTCTCTCTCTCTCTCTCTCTCTCTCTCTCTCTCTCTCTCTCTCTCTCTCTCTGTTCCTCTGGGGGAAACTGGACTGAAAATACATCTTATGGAGATGTGAAGAGGGAAGGGGAGACCTAATCAGCTGTACAACTGAATGCATTCAACTGAAATGTGGGGGGTGAAGGCTGTTTGGGGTTGAAGATAGGACTGAAGGTTGAGGGAAGAGGGGTGTTTGAGGTTATCTACAATGGCAATCCAGAGTTACAGGACAAGAACATACCCCCCCCTCCCCGTGCCATAACTCCAATCAACACTGTCACGAGACGGGTCCCACTCTGGCGAGACACAGCAGTCAACCATAATCAATCATATTTTGAACCCAAGTCTGTTGTCATGAACTTCAGTTATATTCTGTATTGACACTGCTCAATGGGCTCTGTCCAGCTCCAGTTTCTGCTTCCAGCCATGTTTACGGAGGGGTCAGGGGTCGTGTTCCTTTCTAGCTGTGGTTTTTAATCGTATAATGTTTCTGGATGATCCCTTGATATTCATACAGACAAACAGAAGCCTCTCCACAGACATACAGTATGACTATAGAGGATCTATAAACACAAAGCCTCTCCACAGACATACAGTATGACTATAGAGGATCTATAAACACAAAGCCTCTCCACAGACATACAGTATGACTATAGAGGATCTATAAACACAAAGCCTCTCCACAGACATACAGTATGACTATAGAGGATCTATAAACACAAAGCCTCCCCACAGACATACAGTATGACTATAGAGGATCTAAGCGGAGGAGAAAAACTCTTCCTCCAGTTTCAACTTTTTTTCTGATCTCCACAACAATAGTTACCAAGGCGACAGTGTGGGCCCATGTGGTTCATGTGAGGCTGCTAAAACATGGTGTGATTAGTGCGCGTGTGTGTGTGTGTGTATGTGTGTGTGTGTGTGTGTGTGTGTGTGTGTGTGTGTATGTGTGAACATGTGTGTGTTATTAACGTCTGTGAGATATGATCAGAGGAGAGAGAGAGGCAGTCGGAGAAGACAGTAAATGATCTCATCATTCAGTGTACTGCACACACACACACACACACACACACACACACACACACACACACACACACACACACACACACACACACTAAAGACACTGCAGAAGCAGCGGCTCTTTCAACTCAACAGGAGGGTTGTTTCTGATCTCCAGACTCAAACAGTAAACCGGACCTCGTTAGCATCATATTCCCCGATTGGCCAGAAACTAAACAAGACGGGACAGATTCCACAGGCGTGACGTTCCTTACTCGGTGCCACAGTGGGTGGTCTAACACAATGGTGTGTTAGTGATGTGTGGGTCTGCTGTTTGTTCATAAAGCCAACATTACCGACCCTGAACACGCAAATATAGAAAACGCCCTGTACAGTCAGAGGTGACGCAACCATTGTTTTAGACAGGCCTTTTTTAGATAGGCCTATATTTCTGCTTAGAATTTTCCGACATTTTAGTCGACTTGCAATTTCACTTCTGTCGTTTGTAGTTGCCCTTGAAGACTATGTTAACCCTTGCTCATCAGAATATTGTCATAAATCGATAGAATGAAAGCTTCAATCTAGTTGATATCAGTGAAGTTGGTTTTCTCTTTGCTCTGTCATCTCTGCTTCTCTCTCGCATTAAAGACGTTTAGGGACCGGGGAGCAAATGCAATAAATAAAATAAAAACAATATTTTTTTTCTCTCCAAATGACATCAGATTGACCGGTTTTAATAAAATTAAAAGCTGTTAAATAGGCCCAACATGTTTTTAAAAAGATGTATCTTTGGCTTGGAAACATATTTTATGTGGTTGAAATAGTATGAGCTTTTATGATGCTGATAAAGTAAATAGCTTTGCAGATGGTCCCTAACCACTCATTCATTCTCTTGTGGAGCTAACAGGGATCCAAATAAACCAAAAGAAACGATTCTCTCAAGATGCTGAAAGAAATGAAGCTTATTTCTCCACTCCTGTCAACATTTACATTTGGTGTATTTGGTGTACATTTGAGGTTATAGAGCTACAGGTAATATTATATTATATTATATTATATTAGACTATGTGAGAGGTTATATAACTACAAGTAATATTATATTATATTATATTATATTAGACTATGTGAGAGGTTATAGAGCTACAGGTAATATTATATTATATTATATTATACTATGTGAGAGGTTATAGAGCTACAGGTAATATTATATTATATTATATTAGACTATGTGAGAGGATATGGAACTACAGGTAATATTATATTATATTATACTATGTGAGAGGTTATAGAGCTACAGGTAATATTATATTATACTATGTGAGAGGTTATAGAGCTACAGGTAATATTATATTATACTATGAAGGTTATAGAGCTACAGGTAATATTATATTATATTATATTATACTATGTGAGAGGATATAGAACTACAGGTAATATTATATTATATTATACTATGTGAGAGGTTATAGAACTACAGGTAATATTATATTATATTATATTATATTAGACTATGTGAGAGGATATGGAACTACAGGTAATATTATATTATATTATACTATGTGAGAGGTTATAGAGCTACAGGTAATATTATATTATATTACACTATGTGAGAGGTTATAGAGTTACAGGTAATATTATATTATATTAGACTATGTGAGAGGATATATAACTACAGGTAATATTATATTATACTATGTGAGAGGTTATAGAGCTACAGGTAATATTATATTATATTAGACTATGTGAGAGGATATATAACTACAGGTAATATTATATTATATTATACTATGTGAGAGGATATAGAGCTACAGGTAATATTATATTATATTATATTATACTATGTGAGAGGTTATAGAGCTACAGGTAATATTATATTACACTATGTGAGAGGATATAGAGCTACAGGTAATATTATATTATATTATATTATACTATGTGAGAGGTTATAGAGCTACAGGTAATATTATATTATATTATATTAGACTATGTGAGAGGATATAGAGCTACAGGTAATATTATATTATATTATATTATACTATGTGAGAGGTTATAGAGCTACAGGTAATATTATATTACACTATGTGAGAGGTTATAGAGCTACAGGTAATATTATATTATATTATATTATATTAGACTATGTGAGAGGATATAGAGCTACAGGTAATATTATATTATATTATATTATACTATGTGAGAGGATATAGAGCTACAGGTAATATTATATTATATTATATTAGACTATGTGAGAGGTTATAGAGCTACAGGTAATATTATATTATATTATATTATACTATGTGAGAGGATATAGAGCTACAGGTAATATTATATTATATTATATTAGACTATGTGAGAGGATCTATAACTACAGGTAATATTACATTATATTAGACTATGTGAGAGGATATAGAGCTACAGGTAATATTATATTATATTATATTATATTATATTATATTATATTAGACTATGTGAGAGGTTATATAACTACAGGTAATATTATATTATATTAAACTATGTGAGAGGTTATAGAGCTACAGGTAATATTACAGTATATTATATTATATTATATTATATTATATTATATTAGACTATGTGAGAGGTTATATAACTACAGGTAATATTATATTATATTATATTATATTATATTAGACTATGTGAGAGGATATATAGAGCTACAGGTAATATTATATTATATTATATTAGACTATGTGAGAGGTTATATAACTACAGGTAATATTATATTATATTAGACTATGTGAGAGGATCTATAACTACAGGTAATATTACATTATATTATATTATATTATATTAGACTATGTGAGAGGATATATAGAGCTACAGGTAATATTATATTATATTAGACTATGTGAGAGGTTATATAACTACAGGTAATATTATATTATATTAGACTATGTGGAGGTTATATAACTACAGGTAATATTATATTATATTAGACTATGTGAAGAGTTATATAACTACAGGTAATATTATATTATATTAGACTATGTGAGAGGATATATAGAGCTACAGGTAATATTATATTATATTATATTAGACTATGTGAGGTTATAGAGCTACAGGTAATATTATATTATATTACATACTATGTGAGAGGTTATATAACTACAGGTAATATTATATTATATTATATTATATTAGACTATGTAGAGGATATAGAGCTACAGGTAATATTATATTATATTTATACTATGTGAGAGGTTATATAACTACAGGTAATATTATATTATATTATATTAGACTATGAGGATATAGAACTACAGGTAATATTATATTATATTATATTAGACTATGTGAGAGGTTATAGAGCTACAGGTAATGTATATTATATTATACTATGTGAGAGGTTATAGAACTACAGGTAATATTATATTATATTATATTATATTTAGACTATGTGAGGATAACAGGAACTACAGGTAATATTATATTATATTATACTATGTGAGGAGGTTATAGAGCTACAGGTAATATTATATTATATTACACTATGTGAGAGGTTATAGAGTTACAGGTAATATTATA
This sequence comes from Oncorhynchus nerka, assembly GCF_034236695.1. Classification (NCBI taxonomy): domain Eukaryota; kingdom Metazoa; phylum Chordata; class Actinopteri; order Salmoniformes; family Salmonidae; genus Oncorhynchus; species Oncorhynchus nerka. The sequence continues at coordinate 185,045 of NW_027040484.1, forward strand.
TTATATTGAATATTGGGAGGAGATGTATAACTACAGGTAATATTATATTGTATACTATGTGAGAGGTTATGAAACTACAGGTAATATTATATTATATTAGACTATGTGAGAGGATATATAACTACAGGTAATATTATATTATATTATACTATGTGAGAGGATATAGAGCTACAGGTAATATTATATTATATTATATTATACTATGTGAGAGGTTATAGAGCTACAGGTAATATTATATTACACTATGTGAGAGGATATAGAGCTACAGGTAATATTATATTATATTATATTATACTATGTGAGAGGTTATAGAGCTACAGGTAATATTATATTATATTATATTAGACTATGTGAGAGGATATAGAGCTACAGGTAATATTATATTATATTATATTATACTATGTGAGAGGTTATAGAGCTACAGGTAATATTATATTACACTATGTGAGAGGTTATAGAGCTACAGGTAATATTATATTATATTATATTATATTAGACTATGTGAGAGGATATAGAGCTACAGGTAATATTATATTATATTATATTATACTATGTGAGAGGATATAGAGCTACAGGTAATATTATATTATATTATATTAGACTATGTGAGACGATTATAGAGCCAAAATGGGTTATATTATATTATATTATACTATGTGAGAGGATATAGAGCTACAGGTAATATTATATTATATTATATTTACTATGTGGAGGATCTATAACTACAAGGTAATATTACATTATATTAGACTATGTGAGGAGGATATAGAGCTACAGGTAATATTATATTATATTATATTATATTATATTATATTATATTAGACTATGTGAGAGGTTATATAACTACAGGTAATATTATATTATATTAAACTATGTGAGAGGTTATAGAGCTACAGGTAATATTACAGTATATTATATTATATTATATTATATTATATTATATTAGACTATGTGAGAGGTTATATAACTACAGGTAATATTATATTATATTATATTATATTATATTAGACTATGTGAGAGGATATATAGAGCTACAGGTAATATTATATTATATTATATTAGACTATGTGAGAGGTTATATAACTACAGGTAATATTATATTATATTAGACTATGTGAGAGGATCTATAACTACAGGTAATATTACATTATATTATATTATATTATATTAGACTATGTGAGAGGATATATAGAGCTACAGGTAATATTATATTATATTAGACTATGTGAGAGGTTATATAACTACAGGTAATATTATATTATATTAGACTATGTGAGAGGTTATATAACTACAGGTAATATTATATTATATTAGACTATGTGAGAGGTTATATAACTACAGGTAATATTATATTATATTAGACTATGTGAGAGGATATATAGAGCTACAGGTAATATTATATTATATTATATTAGACTATGTGAGAGGTTATAGAGCTACAGGTAATATTATATTATATTATACTATGTGAGAGGTTATATAACTACAGGTAATATTATATTATATTATATTATATTAGACTATGTAAGAGGATATAGAGCTACAGGTAATATTATATTATATTATACTATGTGAGAGGTTATATAACTACAGGTAATATTATATTATATTATATTAGACTATGTAAGAGGATATAGAACTACAGGTAATATTATATTATATTATATTAGACTATGTGAGAGGTTATAGAGCTACAGGTAATATTATATTATATTATACTATGTGAGAGGTTATATAACTACAGGTAATATTATATTATATTATATTATATTAGACTATGTAAGAGGATATAGAGCTACAGGTAATATTATATTATATTATACTATGTGAGAGGTTATAGAGCTACAGGTAATATTATATTATATTAGACTATGTGAGAGGATATAGAACTACAGGTGATATTATATTATATTAGACTATGTGAGAGGATATAGAGCTACAGGTAATATTATATTATATTATATTAGACTATGTGAGAGGATATAGAACTACAGGTGATATTATATTATATTAGACTATGTGAGAGGATATAGAGCTACAGGTAATATTATATTATATTATATTAGACTGTGTGAGAGGTTATATAACTACAGGTAATATTATATTATATTATACTATGTGAGAGGATATAGAACTACAGGTAATATTATATTATATTATACTATGTGAGAGGTTATAGAGCCAGTGTCCAGATTTCAGTTAAACTACTGCTCTGTGAACCCATCTGAACAGTACAGTTCTCTTGAGGGTGCCATTTTGAAGTCCCCGACTGTGAAATTTGGACAGCGCCCTCACAATCATCAAACATAACACTGCAGCACTGCTATCATCCTCTTAAACCACTTCAACAAATATTTCCCAGATATGAGACTACTGTTCCAGAAGGGGAGGGAGACATTAGACTACTGTTCCAGAAAGGGGAGGAGACATTAGACTACTGTTCCAGAAGGGAGGAGAGACATTAGACTACTGTTCCAGGAGGAGGGAGAGACATTAGGACTACTGTTCCAGAAGGGGAGGGAGACATTAGACTACTGTTCCAGAAGGGGGAGAGTCATTAGACTACTGTTCCAGAAGGGGAGACATTAGACTACTGTTCCAGAAGGGGGGGAGAGACATTAGACTACTGTTCCAGAAGGGGGAGGAGAGACATTAGACTACTGTTCCAGAAGGGGAGGGGAGACATTAGACTACTGTTCCAGAAGGGGGAGGGGGAGACATTAGACTACTGTTCCAGAAGGAGGGGAGACATTAGACTACTGTTCCAGAAGGGGAGGAGAGACATTAGACTACTGTTCCAGAAGGGGAGGAGAGACATTAGACTACTGTTCCAGAAGGGGAGGGGAGAGACATTAGACTACTGTTCCAGGAGGGAGAGACATTAGACTACTGTTCCAGAAGGAGGAGGGGAGAGACATTAGACTACTGTTCCAGAAGGGGAGGGAGAGACATTAGACTACTGTTCCAGAAGGGAGGGGAGAGACATTAGACTACTGTTCCAGAAGGGGAGGGAGAGACATTAGACTACTGTTCCAGAAGGAGGAGAGAGACTACTGTTAGACTACTACTGTTCCAGAAGGAGGAGACATTAGACTACTGTTCCTACTGTTCCAGAAGAGGAGGGAGAGACATTAGACTACTGTTCCAGAAGGGGAGGAGAGACATTAGACTACTGTTCCAGAAGGAGGAGGGAGAGACATTAGACTACTGTTCCAGAAGGAGGGAGAGACATTAGACTACTGTTCCAGAAGGGGTGGGAGAGACATTAGACTACTGTTCCAGAAGGGGTGGGGGAGACATTAGACTACTGTTCCAGAAGGGGGAGGGGAGAGACATTAGACTACTGTTCCAGAAGGGGAGGAGAGACATTAGACTACTGTTCCAGAAGGGGGAGGGAGAGACATTAGACTACTGTTCCAGAAGGGGAGGGAGAGACATTAGACTACTGTTCCAGAAGGGGGGGGAGAGACATTAGACTACTGTTCCAGAAGGGGAGGTAGACTACTGGGGGAGAGACATTAGACTACTGTTCCAGAAGGAGGAGAGACATTAGACTACTGTTCCAGAAGGGGAGGAGAGACATTAGACTACTGTTCCAGAAGGAGGGGAGAGACATTAGACTACTGTTCCAGAAGGGGAGAGACATTAGACTACTGTTCCAGAAGGAGGAGAGACATTAGACTACTGTTCCAGAAGGGGAGGGAGAGACATTAGACTACTGTTCTAGAAGGAGGAGGGGAGAGACATTAGACTACTGTTCCAGAAGGGGGAGGGAGAGACATTAGACTACTGTTCCAGAAGGGGAGGGGAGAGACATTAGACTACTGTTCCAGAAGGGGGAGGGGAGAGACATTAGACTACTGTTCCAGAAGGGGAGAGACAGGGACTACTGTTCCAGAAGGGGGAGGAGAGACATTAGACTACTGTTCCAGAAGGGGGGAGAGACATTAGACTACTGTTCCAGAAGGGGGGAGAGACATTAGACTACTGTTCCAGAAGGGGAGGGAGAGACATTAGACTACTGTTCCAGAAGGAGGAGGGAGAGACATTAGACTACTGTTCCAGAAGGGGAGGAGAGACATTAGACTACTGTTCCAGAAGGGGAGGGAGAGACATTAGACTACTGTTCCAGAAGGGGAGGGAGAGACATTAGACTACTGTTCCAGAAGGAGGAGAGACATTAGACTACTGTTCCAGAAGGAGGAGAGACATTAGACTACTGTTCCAGAAGGGGAGAGACATTAGACTACTGTTCCAGAAGGGGAGAGACATTAGACTACTGTTCCAGAAGGGGGAGAGACATTAGACTACTGTTCCAGAAGGGGGAGGAGAGACATTAGACTACTGTTCCAGAAGGGGAGGGAGAGACATTAGACTACTGTTCCAGAAGGGGGGGGAGAGACATTAGACTACTGTTCCAGAAGGGGGAGAGACATTAGACTACTGTTCCAGAAGGGGAGGGAGAGACATTAGACTACTGTTCCAGAAGGGAGGGAGAGACATTAGACTACTGTTCCAGAAGGGGAGAGACATTAGACTACTGTTCCAGAAGGAGGAGAGACATTAGACTACTGTTCCAGAAGGGGAGAGACATTAGACTACTGTTCCAGAAGGGGAGGGGAGAGACATTAGACTACTGTTCCAGAAGGGGAGGAGAGACATTAGACTACTGTTCCAGAAGGAGGGAGAGACATTAGACTACTGTTCCAGAAGGAGGAGAGACATTAGACTACTGTTCCAGAAGACTACTGGAAGGAGGGGAGAGACATTAGACTACTGTTCCAGAAGGGGGAGGGAGAGACATTAGACTACTGTTCCAGAAGGGGGAGGGGAGAGACATTAGACTACTGTTCCAGAAGGAGGAGAGACATTAGACTACTGTTCCAGAAGGGGGAGGGAGAGACATTAGACTACTGTTCCAGAAGGAGGAGGGAGAGACATTAGACTACTGTTCCAGAAGGGGGAGGGAGAGACATTAGACTACTGTTCCAGAAGGAGGACTACTGTTCCAGAAGGGGAGAGACATTAGACTACTGTTCCAGAAGGAGGGAGAGGACTACTGTTCCCAGAAGGGAGAGACATTAGACTACTGTTCCAGAAGGGGAGAGACATTAGACTACTGTTCCAGAAGGGGGGGAGAGACATTAGACTACTGTTCCAGAAGGGGGGGAGAGACATTAGACTACTGTTCCAGAAGGGGGGGAGAGACATTAGACTACTGTTCCAGAAGGGGAGGGAGAGACATTAGACTACTGTTCCAGAAGGGGAGGAGAGACATTAGACTACTGTTCCAGAAGGGGGAGGGAGAGACATTAGACTACTGTTCCAGAAGGAGGAGGGAGAGACATTAGACTACTGTTCCAGAAGGGGGAGGGAGAGACATTAGACTACTGTTCCAGAAGGGGGAGGGAGAGACATTAGACTACTGTTCCAGAAGGGGGAGGGAGAGACATTAGACTACTGTTCCAGAAGGGGGAGAGAGACATTAGACTACTGTTCCAGAAGGGGGAGGGAGAGACATTAGACTACTGTTCCAGAAGGAGGAGAGACATGAGACTACTGTTCCAGAAGGAGGAGGGAGAGACATTAGACTACTGTTCCAGAAGGGGAGGGAGAGACATTAGACTACTGTTCCAGAAGGGGGGGAGAGACATTAGACTACTGTTCCAGAAGGAGAGACATTAGACTACTGTTCCGGAAGGGGAGGGAGAGACATTAGACTACTGTTCCAGAAGGGGGAGGAGAGACATTAGACTACTGTTCCAGAAGGGGGGAGAGACATTAGACTACTGTTCCAGAAGGGGAGGAGAGACATTAGACTACTGTTCCAGAAGGTAGGGGAGAGACATTAGACTACTGTTCCAGAAGGGGAGGGAGAGACATTAGACTACTGTTCCAGAAGGGGGAGGGAGAGACATTAGACTACTGTTCCAGAAGGGGGAGAGACATTAGACTACTGTTCCAGAAGGGGAGAGACATTAGACTACTGTTCCAGAAGGGGGGAGAGACATTAGACTACTGTTCCAGAAGGAGGAGAGACATTAGACTACTGTTCTAGAAGGAGGAGAGTCATTAGACTACTGTTCCAGAAAGGGGAGAGACATTAGACTACTGTTCCAGAAGGAAGGGGAGAGACATTAGACTACTGTTCCAGAAGGAGGAGAGACATGAGACTACTGTTCCAGAAGGGGGAGGGAGAGACATTAGACTACTGTTCCAGAAGGAGGGGAGAGACATTAGACTACTGTTCCAGAAGGGGGAGGAGAGACATTAGACTACTGTTCCAGAAGGGGAGGGGAGAGACATTAGACTACTGTTTCCAGAAGGGAGGAGGGAGACATTAGACTACTGTTCCAGAAGGGGAGGGAGAGACATGAGACTACTGTTCCAGAAGAGGGAGGGGGAGAGACATTAGACTACTGTTCCAGAAGAGGGAGGGAGAGACATTAGACTACTGTTCCAGAAGGGGAGGGAGAGACATTAGACTACTGTTCCAGAAGGGGAGGGGGAGAGACATGAGACTACTGTTCCAGAAGGTTCCAGGAGGGAGAGACATTAGACTACTGTTCCAGAAGGGGGAAGGGAGAGACATTAGACTACTGTTCCAGAAGGAGGAGAGACATTAGACTAATGTTCCAGAAGGGGGAGGGAGAGTGACATTAGACTACTGTTCCAGAAGGAGGAGGGAGAGACATTAGACTACTGTTCCAGAAAGGAGGAGAGTCATTAGACTACTGTTCCAGGGAGGAGAGACATTAGACTACTGTTCCAGAAGGGGGAGGGGAGAGACATTAGACTACTGTTCCAGAAGGAGGAGAGACATTAGACTACTGTTCCAGAAGGGGGAGGGAGAGACATTAGACTACTGTTCCAGAAGGGGGAGGGGAGAGACATTAGACTACTGTTCCAGAAGGGGAGGAGAGACATGAGACTACTGTTCCAGAAGGGGAGGGAGAGACATTAGACTACTGTTCCAGAAGGGGGAGGAGGGAGAGACATTAGACTACTGTTCCAGAAGGGGGAGGGGAGAGACATTAGACTACTGTTCTAGAAGGAGGAGAGTCATTAGACTACTGTTCCAGAAGGAGGAGAGTCATTAGACTACTGTTCCAGAAGGGGAGGACGTTAGACTACTGTTCCAGAAGGAGGAGGAGAGACATTAGACTACTGTTCCAGAAGGGGAGTGGGAGAGACATTAGACTACTGTTCCAGAAGGGGAGGAGAGACATTAGACTACTGTTCCAGAAGGGAGGAGAGACATTAGACTACTGTTCCAGAAGGAGGAGAGACATTAGACTACTGTTCCAGAAGGGGAGGAGAGACATTAGACTACTGTTCCAGAAGGGGGAAGGAGAGACATTAGACTACTGAAGGGGGAGGGGGGGGTAGAGAGTGCTAGCCATGTGATTTCAGAGTGAATTTAAAACGTTATTTGGCTCTTTTTCAACTGCTGATAGTGAGGCGTGACATGCTGTGTGTGTGTGTGTGACTTTATTCCTACTCTTTCAGATCCTGAGTGTGTTCGTGTTGATGGTTTCCTGTGCACTTCATAGAGGGCACTCTGTGGCACGCTCTCCCACCCCTCAAATCTGGAACACTCTCCATACACACTGCAGCAGAAAGGCTTTAAATCTGCACTTTACAGCAGGCACTCTACACACACACACACACACACACACACACACACACACACACACACACCAGGTCCAGCACTCACCAATAACACACCTTTACCAATAACACACCTCACCAATAACACAGCTCACTAATAACAGAGATACACAGTCTAGTAGAGGATACACAGTCTAGTGGAGGATACACAGTCTAGTGGAGGATACACAGTCTAGTGGAGGATACACAGTCTAGTAGAGGATACACAGTCTAGTGGAGGATACACAGTCTAGTGGAGGATACACAGTCTAGTGGAGGATACACAGTCTAGTAGAGGATACACAGTCTAGTGGAGGATACACAGTCTAGTGGAGGATACACAGTCTAGTGGAGGATACACAGTCTAGTAGAGGATACACAGTCTAGTGGAGGATACACAGTCTAGAGGAGGATACACAGTCTAGTGGAGGATACACAGTCTAGTGGAGGATACACAGTCTAGAGGAGGATACACAGTCTAGTAGAGGATACACAGTCTAGTGGAGGATACACAGTCTAGTAGAGGATACACAGTCTAGTGGAGGATACACAGTCTAGAGGAGGATACACAGTCTAGTGGAGGATACACAGTCTAGTGGAGGATACACAGTCTAATAGAGGATACACAGTCTAGAGGAGGATACACAGTCTAGTGGAGGATACACAGTCTAGTGGAGGATACACAGTCTAGTGGAGGATACAGTCAGTCTAGTGGAGGATACACAGTCTAGTGGAGGATACACAGTCTAGTGGAGGATATGCACAGTCACAGTCTAGTGGAGGATACACAGTCTAGTGGAGGATACACAGTCTAGAGGAGGATACACAGTCTAGTGGAGGATACACAGTCTAGTGGAGGATACACAGTCTAGTGGAGGATACACAGTCTAGTGGAGGATACACAGTCTAGAGGAGGATACACAGTCTAGTGGAGGATACACAGTCTAGTGGAGGATACACAGTCTAGTAGAGGATACACAGTCTAGTAGAGGATACACAGTCTAGTGGAGGATACACAGTCTAGTGGAGGATACACAGTCTAGATGAGGATACACAGTCTAGTAGAGGATACACAGTCTAGTGGAGGATACACAGTCTAGTGGAGGATACACAGTCTAGTGGAGGATACACAGTCTAGTGGGATACACAGTGAGAGGATGATACACAGTCTAGTGGAGGTCTAGTAGAGGAGGATACACAGTCTAGTGGAGGATACACAGTCTAGTGGAGGATACACAGTCTAGTGGAGGATACACAGTCTAGTGGAGGATACACAGTCTAGAGGAGGACACACAGTCTAGAGGAGAACACACAGTCTAGCTCCTATCCTGAGTACCAGTCTGTTTCTATGTGACCCTGTCCTCAACTAACTAGTTGGCAGGGTAACTTCCACCTCAGCCTGGTCTTAGCAGGGTAACTTCCACCTCAGCCTGGTCTTAGCAGGGTAACTTCCACCTCAGCCTGGTCTTAGCAGGGTAACTACCACCTCAGCCTGGTCTTAGCAGGGTAACTAGCACCTCAGCCTGGTCTTAGCAGGATAACTCGCTCTGGATAAGAGCGTCTGCTAAATGACTTAAATGTAAATGTAAATGTAAATAACTAGCACCTTAGCCTGGTCTTAGCAGGGTAAGTCCCACCTCAGCCTGGTCTTATGGGGTAACTAGCACCTCAGCCTGGTCTTAGCAGGGTAACTCCCACCTCAGCCTGGTCTTAGCAGGGTAACTAGCACTTCAACCTGGTCTTAGCAGGGTAACTCCCACCTCAGCCTGGTCTTAGCAGGGTAACTAGCACTTCAGCCTGGTCTTATGGGGTAACTAGCACCTCAGCCTGGTCTTAGCAGGGTAACTAGCACTTCAGCCTGGTCTTAGCAGGGTAACTACCACCTCACTAGTAACCAGCTAAAGGTACAAAACAAGCGAGGAGACAGAGGGACTTAATGGAATTATTCAATTATTTTTAAGAGCTCTTGAATTCCTCCAGTGCCTCAGAGATGTGGTGTGTGTGTGTGTGTGTGTGTGTGTGTGGCCAGCTCAAGGGCAAGGAGGCTGTAACACTTTCCTCACTATTAGAGGAAAGCGGGGGGGGGGAGAAAGGAGGGAGAGGAGGAGAAGAGGACAGAGGTGGGGAGAGGAGGGGGAGGGGAGATCGGAGGGGAGAGCAGGGGAAAGGAGGGGGGAGGAGGGGGGAAAGGAGAGGAGGAGGGAGAGGATGGAAGAGCAGAGCAGGGGAAAGGCGAGAGGAGGGGAGAGCAGGGGAAAGGAGAGAGGAGGGGAGAGCAGGGGAAAGGAGAGAGGAGGGGAGAGCAGGGGAAAGGAGAGAGGAGAAGTGTCAGAGTTGACCTTTCTTTAACTTTCCTCATGATGTCATAATCACGACCTTTCTTTAACTTTCCTCATGATGTCATAATCACGACCTTTCTTTAGCTTTCCTCATGATGTCATAATCACGACCTTTCTTTAGCTTTCCTCATGATGTCATAATCATGACCTTCCTTTAGCTTTCCTCATGATGTCATAATCATGGCCTCGCGGGAAGCTTGGCATGGTGTCCGACCGACCAGTGCTGGAGCCTCGTGTCTCTCTCTCTCTTCTCCCCTGTTCTCCCCATGAACACACACTCAGCCCTGAGGGAGCCAAGCTGGGGGTTCATGTATTGGAGATCTCTCTCTCTCTTCTCCTGTTCTCCCTATGACCACACACTCAGCCCTGAGGGAGCCAGGCAGATCCCTCCCTCCCTCCTTAAGATCACACACTCAGCCCCGAGGGAGCCAGGCAGATCCCTCCCTCCCTCCTTAAGATCACACACTCAGCCCTGAGGGAGCCAGGCAGATCCCTCCCTCCCTAAGATCACACACTCAGCCCTGAGGGAGCCAGGCAGATCTCCTTCCCTCCCTCCCTCCCCTGTTCTCCCTATAACCACACACTCAGCCCTGAGGGAGCCAGGCAGATCTCCTTCCCTCCCTCCCCTGTTCTCCCTATAACCACACACTCAGCCCTGAGGGAGCCAGGCATATCTCCTTCCCTCCCTCCCCTGTTCTCCCTATGACCACACACTCAGCCCTGAGGAGCCATGCAGGGGTTCTTGGATTGGAGATCTCTCTCTCTCTCATAAATACCCATTTATCCACAACTCCATTTCTTCTCTGGTCTCAGCTCCCCACCACAGAGTGCATCCATCCGTGCTTCTGTACTTGTTAAACATCCAACCCTCTCTGACAACAACTAACAAGGAAACAAAGTAACAGAGTAAAGATATGCATGAGTACCCTCAGCAGCACTTACCCCCGGAAGACCACAGCTAAATGTCCCTGCTAACAACTTCTAAAAAAAAAAACGTCAAAGTTTGACGACTTGCAAAACTAAAGCTAAGGAAGCTTGAAACATTGTTGCCATGTTGCGAAAAGTGTGTTGTTATTAAGGCTTGTGTTGAGGAGTTGAGGACTCACACTGAGCTAGCTAAATGGTGTAGAGGTTGTACACACAGACACACTGAGCTAGCTAAATGGTGTAGAGGTTGTACACACAGACACGCTGAGCTAGCTAAATGGTGTAGAGGTTGTACACAGACACACTGAGCTAGCTAAATGGTGTAGAGGTTGTACACACAGACACGCTGAGCTAGCTAAATGGTGTAGAGGTAGAGGTTGTACACAGACACACTGAGCTAGCTAAATGGTGTAGAGGTTGTACACAGACACACTGAGCTAGCTAAATGGTGTAGAGGTTGTACACACAGACACGCTGAGCTAGCTAAATGGTGTAGAGGTTGTACACACAGACACGCTGAGCTAGCTAAATGGTGTAGAGGTAGAGGTTGTACACAGACACACTGAGCTAGCTAAATGGTGTAGAGGTTGTACACAGACACACGGAGATAGCTAAATGGTGTAGAGGTTGTACACAGACACACTGAGCTAGCTAAATGGTGTAGAGGTTGTACACAGACACACTGAGCTAGCTAAATGGTGTAGAGGTTGTACACAGACACACTGAGCTAGCTAAATGGTGTAGAGGTTGTACACAGAGGCTAGAGTGTAGTGTGTACACATAGACACACTGAGCTAGCTAAATGGTGTAGAGGTTGTACACACAGACACGCTGAGCTAGCTAAATGGTGTAGAGGTAGAGGTTGTACACAGACACACTGAGCTAGCTAAATGGTGTGAGGTAGAGGTTGTACACACAGACACACTGAGCTAGCTGAATGGTGTAGAGGTTGTACACAGACACACTGAGCTAGCTGAATGGTGTAGAGGTTGTACACACAGACACACTGAGCTAGCTAAATGGTGTAGAGGTTGTACACACAGACACACTGAGCTAGCTAAATGGTGTAGAGGTTGTACACAGACACACTGAGCTAGCTAAATGGTGTAGAGGTTGTACACAGACACACTGAGCTAGCTAAATGGTGTAGAGGTTGTACACAGACACACTGAGCTAGCTTAAAGGTGTAGAGGTTGTACACAGACACACTGAGCTAGCTAAATGGTGTAGAGGTAGAGGTTGTACACACAGACACACTGAGCTAGCTAAATGTTGTAGATGACACACTGAGCTAGCTAAATGGTGTAGAGGTTGTACACACAGACACACTGAGCTAGCTAAATGGTGCAGAGGTTGTACACAGACACACTGAGCTAGCTAAATGGTGTAGAGGTTGTACACACAGACACACTGAGCTAGCTAAATGGTGTAGAGGTTGTACACAGACACACTGAGCTAGCAGGTTGTACACACTGAGCTAGCTAAATGGTGTGTAGAGGTTGTACACACAGACACACTGAGCTAGCTAAATGGGTGTAGGAGAGGTAGAGGTTGTACACACAGACACACTGAACTAGCTAAATGGTGTAGAGGTTGTACACACAGACACGCTGAGCTAGCTAAATGGTGTAGAGGTTGTACACAGACACACTGAGCTAGCTAAATGGTGTAGAGGTAGAGGTTGTACACACAGACACACTGAGCTAGCTAAATGGTGTAGAGGTTGTACACACAGACATGCTGAGCTAGCTAAATGGTGTAGAGGTTGTACACAGACACACTGAGCTAGCTGAATGGTGTAGAGGTTGTACACACAGACACACTGAGCTAGCTAAATGGTGTGTTGTACACACAGACACACTGGAGCTAGCTAAAGGTAGAGGTTGTACACAGACACACTGAGCTAGCTAAATGGTGTAGAGGTTGTACACAGACACACTGAGCTAGCTAAATGGTGTAGAGGTTGTACACAGACACACTGAGCTAGCTGAAGGTGTAGAGGTTGTACACAGACACACTGAGCTAGCTAAATGGTGTACACACAGACACACTGAGCTAGCTAAATGTTGTAGAGGTTGTACACACAGACACACTGAGCTAGCTAAATGGTGTAGAGGTTGTACAGACACACAGAGCTACGAGAGGTTGTACACAGACACACTGAGCTAGCTAAATGGTGTAGAGGTTGTACACACAGACACACTGAGCTAGCTAAATGGTGTAGAGGTTGTACACAGACACACTGAGCTAGCTAAAGGTGTAGAGGTTGTACACAGACACACTGAGCTAGCTAAATGGTGTAGAGGTAGAGGTTGTACACACAGACACACTGAGCTAGCTAAATGGTGTAGAGGTAGAGGTTGTACACACAGACACACTGAACTAGCTAAATGGTGTAGAGGTTGTACACACAGACACGCTGAGCTAGCTAAATGGTGTAGAGGTTGTACACAGACACACTGAGCTAGCTAAATGGTGTAGAGGTAGAGGTTGTACACACAGACACACTGAGCTAGCTAAATGGTGTAGAGGTTGTACACACAGACATGCTGAGCTAGCTAAATGGTGTAGAGGTTGTACACAGACACACTGAGCTAGCTAAATGGTGTAGAGATTGTACACAGACACGCTGAGCTAGCTAAATGGTGTAGAGGTAGAGGTTGTACACAGACACACTAAATGGTGTAGAGGTTGTACACAGCTAGCTAGCTAAATGGTGTAGAGGTTGTACACAGACACACTGAGCTACTAAATGGTGTGAGTAGAGGTTGTACACATAGACACACTGAGCTAGCTAAATGGTGTAGAGGTTGTACACACAGACACACTGAGCTAGCTAAATGGTGTAGAGGTAGAGGTTGTACACACAGACACACTGAGCTAGCTAAATGGTGTAGAGGTTGTACACACAGACACACTGAGCTAGCTAAATGGTGTAGAGGTTGTACACAGACACACTGAGCTAGCTAAATGGTGTAGAGGTTGTACACACAGACACACTGAGCTAGCTAAATGGTGTGTAGAGTTGTACACAGACACACTGAGCTACTAAATAGAGGTTGTACACAGACACACACTGAGCTAGCTAAATGGTGTAGAGGTTGTACACAGACACACTGAGCTAGCTAAATAGAGGTTGTAAACACAGACACACTGGCTAGCTAAATGGTGTAGAGGTAGAGGTTGTACACACAGACACACTGAGCTAGCTAAATGTTGTAGAGGTTGTACACACAGACACACTGGAGCTAGCTAAATGGTGTAGAGGTTGTACACACAGACACACTGAGCTAGCTAAATGGTGCAGAGGTTGTACACAGACACACTGAGCTAGCTAAATGGTGTAGAGGTTGTACACACAGACACGCTGAGCTAGCTAAATGGTGTAGAGATTGTACACAGACACGCTGAGCTAGCTAAATGGTATAGAGGTAGAGGTTGTACACAGACACACTGGGAGCTAGCTAAATGGTGTAGAGGTTGTGCACAGACACACTGAGCTAGCTAAATGGTGTAGAGGTTGTACACAGACACACTGAGCTAGCTAAATGGTGTGAGGTAGAGGTTGTACACACAGACACGCTGAGCTAGCTAAATGGTGTAGAGGTTGTACACAGACACACTGAGCTAGCTAAATGGTGTAGAGATTATACACACAGACACACTGAGCTAGCTAAATGGTGTGGAGGTTGTACAGACACACTGAGCTAGCTAAATGGTGTAGAGGTTGTACACAGACACACTGAGCTAGCTAAATGGGTGAGGTAGAGGTTGTACACAGACACACGGAGATAGCTAAATGGTGTAGAGGTTGTACACAGACACATTGAGCTAGCTAAATGGTGTAGAGGTTTGTACACAGACACTGAGCTAGCTAAATGGTGTAGAGGTTGTACACAGACACACAGAGCTTGTCAGTAAAGCTTCCTTCTTTATCTGGGCCTCTGTCATATCGGGCTCGAGGCAAAGGGATCCTCTGCTTCGTAAACACACGACCATCTGCTTGACAACATCTTAGCCAGATGCGCCACGGAAAGCTACCATTTCAATAGCACTCCATTATATATAAAGCTATATGTTACCACTTCCCAGTACCTGAGCATGAGTTCAGAGCACTTCCAGTAAGCCTTGGGTTCCCACACAATGCCCTGTTTTTACACATCTTGGCAATAGTACGGAGAGAGAGAGAGAGAGAGAGAGAGAGAGAGAGAGAAAGAGAGAGAAAGAGCGAGAGAGAGAGAAAGAGGAGAGGAGAGAAGCGAGAGAGAGCGAAAGGAGAGAGAAGAAGCGAGGGGGAGATAGAAAGAGAGAGAGAGAGAGAGAGAGAGAGAGAGAGAGGGAGTCTCTAACATGGGAGGCTGGTGAGGGGGGTGGATGGCTCTTATTCGCTGCAGCAATGGATGGAATGGGTAAATTGGATCGGTGCTCAAACACAAACCAAAACCAGGTGTTTATCAAGACTAGGAGAGACTCTACGAGAACATTGACGTTCTCAATACAAGCTCACAAGACATCCACAAATGTCTGCAGGGCTTGTCTGGGATTAACTTAATGGTGCTGGAAAGTTTAAAATCATTTATGGAAATATGGAAGTGGTTCTGTGCCCGAAGAGCAGTGTTAAATATGGTTTACAAAATCATAAAACATCATGAATTTCCTGAGCTTCCTCTTATACTCTCAGATACAGGACCAGACATTTAAAAACACACCATGTTTTCGGTCGGAGGTTTTATACACTTGGGTTACTGGAGTCATTAAGCTCGTTTTTAAGGAAACACTCCGCAGGTTTCTTGTTAACAAACTATAGTTTTGGCAAGTCAGTCCAGGACATCTACTTTTTGTGCCTGACACAAGTCATTCATTTTCCCAACAATTGTTTACAGACAGATTATTTCATATAATTCACTGTATCACAACTCCAGTGGGTCAAGTTTACATACACTAAGTTGACTGTGCCTTTAAACAGCTGGGAAAGTGAATTCAGGAAATGATGTCATGGCTTTAGTAGCAGCTTCTGATTTTGGAAGCTCCTGATAGGCTGAGCAGTGACATCATTTACAGGTCAATTGGAGTGTACTAGTAGGATATATTTCAAGGCCTACCTTCAAACTCAGTGCCTCTTTGCTTACACTATGACATCACATGGGAAAATCAAAGAAATCAGCTGAGACCTCAGAAAAAAATTGTAGACCTCCACAAGTAGTTCATCCTTGGGAGCAATTTCCAAATGCCTGAAGGTACCACGTTCATCTGTACAAACAATAGTACACAAATACTCAAACACCATAGGACCACGCAGACATCATACACGCTCAGGGAAGGAGAGCGTGTTCTGTCTCCTAGAGATGACGTGCTTTGATGTGAAAAGTGCAAATCAATCCCAGAACAGCAACAGCAAAGGACCTTGTGAAGATGCTGGAGGGAAACAAGTACAAAAGTATCTATATCCACAGTAAATCTACTAATCCTATATCGACATAAACACAGAAGGCCACTCAGCAAGGAAAGAAGCCACTGCTCCAAAACCGTATCTAAAAAGAAGCCAGACTCGGTTTGCAACTGCATGGGGACAAACATTGTTTTGGAAAATGTCCTCTGGTTTTGAAACAAAAGCCCTTTGTTTTACCATGGCCTCGTCATGTTTGGAGGAAAAAGGGGGAGGCTTGCAAGCCAAGAATACTTTCCCAACCGTGAAGCACAGGGGTGAAGTGCATCACATGTTGTGAGGTGCTTTGCTGCAGGAGGAAGCTAATTGCCTTCACAGAATAGATGGCATCTGGGAATGAAAATTATGTGGATATATTGAAGCAACATCTCAAGACATCAGTCAGGGAAGTTAAAGCTTGGTTGTAAATGGGTCTTCCAAA
>NW_027040484.1:202327-230816 GCF_034236695.1 Oncorhynchus nerka
GTAGCTAGGAAGATACGGTCCGACTTACTCCCTTTATGACAAATATACACACACATCGTCTGGCTCGTACACACACACACACACACACTCTGTAGCGCTGTCAACGAAGTACATATATATACTAGATGATAAGTGACAAGTCATTTCTTCCAGGAAATGTTGCCCTGCAGAGTGAATTGACCTTTCCTAAGTGTGGTATTGTTTGCAAATATGGGTCGTCACTGGCTGCTTACTAAGACCAGCTCTGGGCCATTTCCCTCTAGTTAGGAGCTAAACTATTTCATTCTCCATTTCTCTCTCTCTCTGTCTCTCTCTCTCTCTCTCTCTCTCTCTCTCTCTCTCCGTCTCTGTCTCTGTCTCTGTCTCTGTCTCTCTCTCTCTGTCTCTCTCTCTCTCTCTCTCTCTCTCTCTCTCTCTCTCTCTCTCTCTCAAAAACGCAGGCAACATTTCACAACTGTCTAATTTTCCAAGTAGGGCGAGTCTCATTTGCATGACTAGATGTGTTCCGTTTCTAGACGGGACCCAGTTGTGTTTCCATCTCTTTTGTATCTCCTCTCTCTCTCTGTGTGTGTGTGTGTGTGTGTGTGTGTGTGTGTGTGTGTGTGTGTGTGTGTGTGTGTGTGTGTCTGGGTGCAGTTGTGTTACAAGGTTTGAAGGGAGGCAGCTGGAGAGACAGAGGGAGACAGAGGGAGACAGAGGGAGACAGAGGGAGACAGAGGGAGGCAGCTGGAGAGACAGAGGGAGACAGAGGGAGACAGAGGAGACAGAGGGAGACAGAGGGAGACAGAGGGAGACCAGGTCAACGGTGTAGAAGAGAGAGAACACTGTGTTTTCTAGTAATTACATTCCGCACAGGGATTACTCATGTTCCCCACACACACACACACACACACACACACACACACACACACACACAAACACACACACACGCAGACACACAGACACACACACGCACGTGCCCTATTAATTGTTCCTGTTTGATGTACGTGTGTGTGAGGGCACGGATGGGTGTTCAGTATAATCTGGAGACCATATCAGAGTGGTCTGTCCTCTATCAGAGTGGTCTGTCCTGTATCAGAGTGGTCTGTCCTGTATCAGAGTGGTCTGTCCTGTATCAGAGTGGTCTGTCCTGTTTTAGAGTGGTCTGTCCTGTATCAGAGTGGTATGTCCTCTATCAGAGTGGTCTGTCCTGTATCAGAGTGGTCTGTCCTGTGTTAGAGTGGTCTGTCCTGTATCAGAGTGGTCTGTCCTGTATCAGAGTGGTCTGTCCTCTATCAGAGTGGTCTGTCCTGTTTTAGAGTGGTCTGTCCTGTATCAGAGTGGTCTGTCCTCTATCAGAGTGGTCTGTCCTGTATCAGAGTGGTCTGTCCTGTATCAGAGTGGTCTGTCCTGTATCAGAGAGGTCTGTCCTGTATCAGAGTGGTCTGTCCTCTATCAGAGTGGTCTGTCCTGTATCAGAGTGGTCTGTCCTGTATCAGAGTGGTCTGTCCTCTATCAGAGTGGTCTGTCCTGTATCAGAGTGGTCTGTCCTGTATCAGAGTGGTCTGTCCTCTAACAGAGTGGTCTGTCCTGTATCAGAGTGGTCTGTCCTGTATCAGAGTGGTCTGTCCTCTATCAGAGTGGTCTGTCCTGTATCAGAGTGGTCTGTCCTCTATCAGAGTGGTCTGTCCTGTATCAGAGTGGTCTGTCCTGTATCAGAGTGGTCTGTCCTCTATCAGAGTGGTCTGTCCTGTATCAGAGTGGTCTGTCCTGTATCAGAGTGGTCTGTCCTCTATCAGAGTGGTCTGTCCTGTATCAGAGTGGTCTGTCCTGTATCAGAGTGGTCTGTCCTCTATCAGAGTGGTCTGTCCTGTATCAGAGTGGTCTGTCCTCTATCAGAGTGGTCTGTCCTCTATCAGAGTGGTCCGTCCTCTATCAGAGTGGTCTGTCCTGTGTTAAAGTGGTCTGTCCTGTATCAGAGTGGTCTGTCCTGTATCAGAGTGGTCTGTCCTCTATCAGAGTGGTCTGTCCTGTATCAGAGTGGTCTGTCCTCTATCAGAGTGGTCTGTCCTGTTTTAGAGTGGTCTGTCCTGTATCAGAGTGGTCTGTCCTCTATCAGAGTGGTCTGTCCTGTATCAGAGTGGTCTGTCCTGTATCAGAGAGGTCTGTCCTGTATCAGAGAGGTCTGTCCTGTATCAGAGTGGTCTGTCCTGTATCAGAGTGGTCTGTCCTGTGTTAGAGTGGTCTGTCCTCTATCAGAGTGGTCTGTCCTGTATCAGAGTGGTCTGTCCTGTATGAGAGTGGTCTGTCCTGTATCAGAGTGGTCTGTCCTCTATCAGAGTGGTCTGTCCTGTATCAGAGTGGTCTGTCCTGTATCAGAGTGGTCTGTCCTCTATCAGAGTGGTCTGTCCTGTATCAGAGTGATCTGTCCTGTCTTAAAGTGGTCCTGTCAGAGAGGTCTGTCCTCTATCAGAGTGGTCTGTCCTGTATCAGAGTGGTCTGTCCTGTATCAGAGTGGTCTGTCCTGTATCAGAGTGGTCTGTCAAAGTGGTCTGTCCTGTATCAGAGTGGTCTGTGTCCCTCTATCAGAGTGGTCTGTCCTGTATCAGGAGTGGTCTGTCCTCTATCAGAGTGGTCTGTCCTGTATCAGAGTGGTCTGTCCTCTATCAGAGTGGTCTGTCCTGTATCAGAGTGGTCTGTCCTGTCAGAGTGGTCAAGAGTGGTCTGTCCTCTATCAGAGTGGTCTGTCCTGTATCAGAGGTCTGTCCTGTATCAGAGTGGTCTGTCCTGTGTCAGAGTGGTCTGTCCTCTATCAGAGTGGTCTGTCCTGTATCAGAGTGGTCTGTCCTGTATCAGAGTGGTCTGTCCTCTATCAGAGTGGTCTGTCCTGTATCAGAGTGGTCTGTCCTCTATCAGAGTGGTCTGTCCTGTATCAGATCAGAGAGGGTCTGTCCTGTATCAGAGTGGTCTGTCCTGTGTATCAGAGTGGTCTGTCCTGTTAAGTGGTCTGTCCTATCAGAGTGGTCTGTCCTCTATCAGAGTGGTCTGTCCTGTATCAGAGTGGTCTGTCCTGTATCAGAGTGGTCTGTCCTCTATCAGAGTGGTCTGTCCTGTATCAGAGAGGTCTGTCCTGTTCAGAGTGGTCTGTCCTCTATCAGAGTGGTCTGTCCTGTATCAGAGTGGTCTGTCCTGTATCAGAGTGGTCTGTCCTATCAGAGTGGTCTGTGTGTTAAAGTGGTCTGTCCTGTATCAGAGTGGTCTGTCCTGTATCAGAGTGGTCTGTCCTGTATCAGAGTGGTCTGTCCTGTATCAGAGTGGTCTGTCCTGTGTTAAAGTGGTCTGTCCTGTATCAGAGTGGTCTGTCCTGTATCAGAGGAGTGGTCTGTCCCCTGTATCAGAGTGGTCTGTCCTCTATCAGAGTGGTCTGTCCTGTTTAGAGTGGTCTGTCCTGTATCAGAGTGGTCTGTCCTCTATCAGAGTGGTCTGTCCTGTATCAGAGTGGTCTGTCCTGTATCAGAGTATCAGAGTGGGTCTGTCCTGTATCAGGAGTGGTCTGTCCTGTATCCTGTCCTGTTAGAGTGGTCTGTCCTCTATCAGAGTGGTCTGTCCTGTATCAGAGTGGTCTGTCCTGTATGAGAGTGGTCTGTCCTGTGTTAAAGTGGTCTGTCCTGTATCAGAGTGGTCTGTCCTGTATCAGAGTGGTCTGTCCTGTATCAGAGTGGTCTGTCCTCTATCAGAGTGGTCTGTCCTGTATCAGAGTGGTCTGTCCTCTATCAGAGTGGTCTGTCCTGTTTTAGAGTGGTCTGTCCTGTATCAGAGTGGTCTGTCCTCTATCAGAGTGGTCTGTCCTGTATCAGAGTGGTCTGTCCTGTATCAGAGAGGTCTGTCCTGTATCAGAGTGGTCTGTCCTGTGTTAGAGTGGTCTGTCCTCTATCAGAGTGGTCTGTCCTGTATCAGAGTGGTCTGTCCTGTATGAGAGTGGTCTGTCCTGTATCAGAGTGGTCTGTCCTCTATCAGAGTGGTCTGTCCTGTATCAGAGTGGTCTGTCCTGTATCAGAGTGGTCTGTCCTGTATCAGAGTGGTCTGTCCTGTATCAGAGTGGTCTGTCCTGTGTTAAAGTGGTCTGTCCTGTATCAGAGAGGTCTGTCCTCTATCAGAGTGGTCTGTCCTGTATCAGAGTGGTCTGTCCTCTATCAGAGTGGTCTGTCCTGTATCAGAGTGGTCTGTCCTCTATCAGAGTGGTCTGTCCTGTATCAGAGAGGTCTGTCCTGTATCAGAGTGGTCTGTCCTCTATCAGAGTGGTCTGTCCTGTATCAGAGTGGTCTGTCCTGTATCAGAGTGGTCTGTCCTCTATCAGAGTGGTCTGTCCTGTATCAGAGTGGTCTGTCCTGTATCAGAGTGGTCTGTCCTGTATCAGAGTGGTCTGTCCTGTGTTAAAGTGGTCTGTCCTGTATCAGAGAGGTCTGTCCTCTATCAGAGTGGTCTGTCCTGTATCAGAGTGGTCTGTCCTCTATCAGAGTGGTCTGTCCTGTGTTAAAGTGGTCTGTCCTGTATCAGAGTGGTCTGTCCTCTATCAGAGTGGTCTGTCCTGTATCAGAGTGGTCTGTCCTCTATCAGAGTGGTCTGTCCTGTATCAGAGTGGTCTGTCCTCTATCAGAGTGGTCTGTCCTGTGTTAGAGTGGTCTGTCCTGTATCAGAGTGGTCTGTCCTGTATCAGAGTGGTCTGTCCTCTATCAGAGTGGTCTGTCCTGTGTTAAAGTGGTCTGTCCTGTATCAGAGTGGTCTGTCCTGTATCAGAGTGGTCTGTCCTGTATCAGAGAGGTCTGTCCTGTATCAGAGTGGTCTGTCCTGTATCAGAGTGGTCTGTCCTGTATCAGAGTGGTCTGTCCTCTATCAGAGAGGTCTGTCCTCTATCAGAGAGGTCTGCTTGAAGCTGTGGTGTTTATCGACAACGAGCCAGACTGTCTTTATGGTGTGGAGATTACAGGCAGTGTTTACATGACGGGGGTCTGAATGAACTCTGAACTCTGCCTTTGGTTTGTATTATAAAGAGGTTTCTACTTGTGAGGGTTTACAGAAGATTGGTTTGTGTATTATTAGCCGAGCTTAATCAGCAGTAGTGTGTGCATGTGTGTGTGCACGTGTGTGCATGTGTGTGTGCTTGCGCACTAGTTTGTGTGCGTATGTTTGGAGTACAAGGTCTAGACGGCAGGTAGCCTAGTGGTTAGAGCGTTGGGCCAGTAACCGAAAGGTGCGCACAAACTGAGATGGGCAGAGATGTGTGTGTGTGTTAGTGATTTGGGCAGAGATGTGTTTGTGTGTTAGTGATTTGGGCAGAGATGTGTGTGTTGGTGATGGGTGTGTGTGCGAACGGTCGCATCTGCACTCGGTCCGCAGGTAGTATTACATTTCATTACATTTCATTATAGTACAACGGTTTGATTTGTCTAATCTTAGCAATTTCTTCTTAGCTAGCTACATAGCCGTCTTTGTATCATAGATAATTGCGTAATTATCGTATTTCGTCGTCCTAACGCAGTCTACACTGCCCTGCAGCTAGCCAGCTAGCTAACGTCCACCGTTAGCTAGTCCACCGTCTACCGATTAGCAGCACAACTATTACACTCAACTGAACGACTTGATTAGTGTAGTGTTAGCTAGCTACATAGTTGTCTTTGCTGTCTTCGTACCCAAGATAATTGTGTAGTTTAGAGTGTGTAGTTTTATGTCGTCCTTAACATAGGAGACTCTGCTAGCTAGCCAACAGCTAGCCAACGTCTACCGAACAGAACTTCTGCACTCAACATTCCGGTCGCATTTCGCTTTCGCTCCACAGGTAGTATCACATTTTCATTTCATTACAGTACAACGGCTTGATTTGTTTGATCGTAGCTAGCTACATAGCTAGCTACATAGCCGTCTTTGTATCAAAGATAATTGTGTAGTCTAGAGCGATTTCCTAGGTTAGCTAGCCAGCTATTGTCGTTCTTTTAACGCAAGCGTAACGTAATCAACACTGCTAGCTAGCCAGCTAGCCCCGAATAGCAGCACAGTAGAAACTATTACACTCAACGGAACGACTTGATTAGTGTAGTGTCAACAACGCAGCCAATGCCAGCTAGCCTACATAGTCAACAACGCAGCCTCTGCCAGCTAGCCTACTTCAGCAGTACTGTATCATTTTAATCATTTTAGTCAATAAGATTCTTGCTACGTAAGCTTAACTTTCTGAACACTCGTGACGTGTAGTCCACTTGTCATTCCAATCTCCTTTGCATTAGCGTAGCCTCTTGTGTAGCCTGTCAACTATGTGTCTGCCTATCCCTGTTCTCTCCTCTCTGCACAGACCATACAAACGCTCCACACCGCGTGGCCGCGCCACCCTAATCTGGTGGTCCCAGCGCGCACGACTCCACGTGGAGTTCCAGGTCTCCGGTAGCCTCTGGAACTGCCGATCTGCGGCCAACAAGGCAGAGTTCATATCTTCTATGTCTCCTCCAGTCCCTCGACTTCTTGGCACTGACGGAAACATGGATCACCACAGACAACACTGCTACTCCTACTGCTCTCTCTTCGTCTGCCCACGTGTTCCTCGCACACCCCGAGAGCTTCTGGTCAGCGGGGTGGTGGCACCGGATCCTCATCTCTCCCAAGTGGTCATTCTCTCTTTCTCCCCTTACCCATCTGTCTATCGCCTCCTTTGAATTCCATGCTGTCACAGTTACCAGCCCTTTCAAGCTTAACATCCTTATCATTTATCGCCCTCCAGGTTCCCTCGGAGAGTTCATCAATGAGCTTGATGCCTTGATAAGCTCCTTTCCTGAGGACGGCTCACCTCTCACAGTTCTGGGCGACTTTAACCTCCCCACGCCTACCTTTGACTCATTCCTCTCTGCCTCCTTCTTTCCACTCCTCTCCTCTTTTGACCTCACCCTCTCACCTTCCCCCTACTCACAAGGCAGGAAATACGCTCGACCTCATCTTTACTAGATGCTGTTCTTCCACTAACCTCGTTGCAACTCCCTCCAAGTCTCCGACCACTACCTTGTATCCTTTTCCCTCTCGCTCTCATCCAACACTTCCCACACTGCCCCTACTCGGATGGTATCGCGCCGTCCCAACCTTCGCTCTCTCTCCCCCGCTACTCTCTCCTCTTCCATCCTATCATCTCTTCCCTCTGCTCAAACCTTCTCCAACCTATCTCCTGATTCTGCCTCCTCAACCCTCCTCTCCTCCCTTTCTGCATCCTTTGACTCTCTATGTCCCCTATCCTCCAGGCCGGCTCGGTCCTCCCCTCCCGCTCCGTGGCTCGACGACTCATTGCGAGCTCACAGAACAGGGCCCGGGCAGCCGAGCGGAAATGGAGGAAAACTCGCCTCCCTGCGGACCTGACATCCTTTCACTCCCTCCTCTCTACATTTTCCCTCTTCTCTCTGCTGCTAAAGCCACTTTCTACCACTCTAAATTCCAAGCATCTGCCTCTAACCCTAGGAAGCTCTTTGCAACCTTCTCCTCCCTCCTGAATCCTCCTCCCCCTCCCCCCTCCTCCCTCTCTGCAGATGACTTCGTCAACCATTTTGAAAAGAAGGTCGACGACATCCGATCCTCGTTTGCTAAGTCAAACGACACCGCTGGTTCTGCTCACACTGCCCTACCCTGTGCTCTGACCTCTTTCTCCCCTCTCTCTCCAGATGAAATCTCGCGTCTTGTGACGGCCGGCCGCCCAACAACCTGCCCGCTTGACCCTATCCTCCTCTCTTCTCCAGACCATTTCCGGAGACCTTCTCCCTACCTCACCTCGCTCATCAACTCATCCCTGACCGCTGGCTACGTCCCTTCCGTCTTCAAGAGAGCGAGAGTTGCACCCCTTCTGAAAAAACCTACACTCGATCCCTCCGATGTCAACAACTACAGACCAGTATCCCTTCTTTCTTTCTCTCTCCAAAACTCTTGAACGTGCCGTCCCTGGCCAGCTCTCCCGCTATCTCTCTCAGAATGACCTTCTTGATCCAAATCAGTCAGGTTTCAAGACTAGTCATTCAACTGAGACTGCTCTTCTCTGTATCACGGAGGCGCTCCGCACTGCTAAAGCTAACTCTCTCTCCTCTGCTCTCATCCTTCTAGACCTATCGGCTGCCTTCGATACTGTGAACCATCAGATCCTCCTCTCCACCCTCTCCGAGTTGGGCATCTCCGGCGCG
This sequence comes from Oncorhynchus nerka, assembly GCF_034236695.1. Classification (NCBI taxonomy): domain Eukaryota; kingdom Metazoa; phylum Chordata; class Actinopteri; order Salmoniformes; family Salmonidae; genus Oncorhynchus; species Oncorhynchus nerka. Next base: position 210,508 of record NW_027040484.1, read on the forward strand.
GCGCACGCTTGGATTGTCCTCCCTGACAGGTCGCTCCTACCAGGTGGCGTGGCGAGAATCCGTCTCCACACCACGTGCTCTCACCACTGGTGTCCCCAGGGCTCTGTTCTAGGCCCTCTCCTATTCTCGCTATACACCAAGTCACTTGGCTCTGTCATAACCTCACATGGTCTCTCCTATCATTGCTATGCAGACGACACAATTAATCTTCTCCTTTCCCCCTTCTGATGACCAGGTGGCGAATCGCATCTCTGCATGTCTGGCAGACATATCCGTGTGGATGACGGATCACCACCTCAAGCTGAACCTCGGCAAGACGGAGCTGCTCTTCCTCCCGGGGAAGGACTGCCCGTTCCATGATCTCGCCATCACGGTTGACAACTCCATTGTGTCCTCCTCCCAGAGCGCTAAGAACCTTGGCGTGATCCTGGACAACACCCTGTCGTTCTCAACTAACATCAAGGCGGTGGCCCGTTCCTGTAGGTTCATGCTCTACAACATCCGCAGAGTACGACCCTGCCTCACACAGGAAGCGGCGCAGGTCCTAATCCAGGCACTTGTCATCTCCCGTCTGGATTACTGCAACTCGCTGTTGGCTGGGCTCCCTGCCTGTGCCATTAAACCCCTACAACTCATCCAGAACGCCGCAGCCCGTCTGGTGTTCAACCTTCCCAAGTTCTCTCACGTCACCCCGCTCCTCCGCTCCCTCCACTGGCTTCCAGTTGAAGCTCGCATCCGCTACAAGACCATGGTGCTTGCCTACGGAGCTGTGAGGGGAACGGCACCTCAGTACCTCCAGGCTCTGATCAGGCCCTACACCCAAACAAGGGCACTGCGTTCATCCACCTCTGGCCTGCTCGCCTCCCTACCACTGAGGAAGTACAGTTCCCGCTCAGCCCAGTCAAAACTGTTCGCTGCTCTGGCCCCCCAATGGTGGAACAAACTCCCTCACGACGCCAGGACAGCGGAGTCAATCACCACCTTCCGGAGACACCTGAAACCCCACCTCTTTAAGGAATACCTAGGATAGGATAAAGTAATCCCTCTCACCCCCCCTCCCCCTGAAAAGATTTAGATGCACTACTGTTCCACTGGAGGTCATAAGGTGAATGCACCAATTTGTAAGTCGCTCTGGATAAGAGCGTCTGCTAAATGACTTAAATGTAAATGTAAATGTGTTAGTGATTTGGGCAGAGATGTGTGTGTGTGTTAGTGATTTGGGCAGAGATGTGTGTGTGTTAATGATTTGGGCAGAGATGTGTGTGTTTTAGTGATTTGGGCAGAGATGTGTGTGTGTTAGTGATTTGGGCAGAGATGTGTGTGTGTGTTAGTGATTTGGGCAGAGATGTGTGTGTTTTAGTGATGGGTGTGTGTTAGTGATTTGGGCAGAGATGTGTTAGTGATTTGGGCAGATATGTGTGTGTTAGTGATTTGGGCAGAGATGTGTTAGTGATTTGGGCAGATGTGTGTGTGTTGGTGATTTGGGCAGAGATGTGTGTGTTAGTGATTTGGGCAGATGTGTGTGTGTTAGTGATTTGGGCAGATGTGTGTGTGTTGGTGATTTGGGCAGAGATGTGTGTGTGTGTTAGTGATTTGGGCAGAGATGTGTGTGTTAGTGATTTGTGCAGAAACCCCTCTCTGTCCTGCCATGGTAGAGGACCTGGTCTATCAACATATGGTCTTTATTCCTAGAGGGAATAGATCCTGGGTTTTCCTTGGCTGTTCCGGCTGTCTGGAAGCTGGGAGAGTGCATACAGACACACACACACACACACACACACACACACACACACACACACACACACACTGATTGTGAGGGTTTGGACAGGAATCCTGTGCACACTACCATGCAGCCCCAACCAGTGTCAGAGTGCGATGCCTGGGTTTGATTGTAGATGTGTGTGTGTGGTTTTGGACCGGGATCGCTTCTTGTTTGGGAGTTAGGGAAGTGTTTGGGGGTTAGTGATTTGGGCAGAGATGTGTGTGTGTTAGTGATTTGGGCAGAGATGTGTGTGTGTTAATGATTTGGGCAGAGATGTGTGTGTTTTAGTGATTTGGGCAGAGATGTGTGTGTGTTAGTGATTTGGGCAGAGATGTGTGTGTGTGTTAGTGATTTGGGCAGGGGTGTGTGTTAGTGATTTGAGCAGAGATGTGTTAGTGATTTGGGCAGAGATGTGTTAGTGATTTGGGCAGATATGTGTGTGTTAGTGATTTGGGCAGAGATGTGTTAGTGATTTGGGCAGATGTGTGTGTGTTGGTGATTTGGGCAGAGATGTGTGTGTTAGTGATTTGGGCAGAGATGTGTTAGTGATTTGGGCAGATGTGTGTGTGTTAGTGATTTGGGCAGATGTGTGTGTGTTGGTGATTTGGGCAGAGATGTGTGTGTGTGTTAGTGATTTGGTCAGAGATGTGTGTGTTAGTGATTTGTGCAGAAACCCCTCTCTGTCCTGCCATGGTAGAGGACCTGGTCTATCAACATATGGTCTTTATTCCTAGAGGGAATAGATCCTGGGTTTTCCTTGGCTGTTCCGGCTGTCTGGAAGCTGGGAGAGTGCATACAGACACACACACACACACACACACACACACACACACACACACACACACACACACACACACACACACACACACACACTGATTGTGAGGGTTTGGACAGGAATCCTGTGCACACTACCATGCAGCCCCAACCAGTGTCAGAGTGCGATGCCTGGGTTTGATTGTAGATGTGTGTGTGTGGTTTTGGACCGGGATCGCTTCTTGTTTGGGGGTTAGGGAAGTGTTTGGGGGTTAGGGAAGTGTTTGGGGGTTAGTGATTTGGGCAGAGATGTGTGTGTGTTGGTGATTTGGGCAGAGATGTGTGTGTGTTGGTGATTTGGGCAGAGATGTGTGTGTGTTGGTGATTTGGGCAGTTGTGTGTGTGTGTGTTAGTGATTTGGGCAGAGATGTGTGTGTGTTAGTGATTTGGGCAGAGATGTGTGTGTTGGTGATTTGGGCAGATATGTGTGTGTTAGTGATTTGGGCAGAGATGTGTGTTAGTGATTTGTGCAGAAACCCTCTCTGTCCTGCCATGGTAGAGGACCTGGTCTATCAACATATGGTCTTTATTCCTAGAGGGAATAGATCCTGGGTTTTCCTTGGCTGTTCCGGCTGTCTAGAAGCTGGGAGAGTGCATACACACACACACGCACCGGGATCGATTCTTATTTGGGAGTTAGGGAAGTGTTTGGGGGTTAGGGAAGTGTCTGGGGGTTAGGGAAGTGTTTGGGGGTTAGGGAAGTGTTTGGGGGTTAGGGAAGTGTCCGGGGGTTAGGGAAGTGTCTGGGGAAGTGTTTGGGGTTAGGGGAAGTGTTTGGGGGTTAGTGAAGTGTTTGGAGGTTAGGGAAGTGTTTGGGGGTTAGTGAAGTGTTTGGGGGTTAGTGAAGTGTTTGGGGTTAGTGAAGTGTTTGGGGTTAGTGAAGTGTTTGGGGGTTAGTGAAGTGTTTGGGGGTTAGTGAAGTGTTTGGAGGTTAGGGAAGTGTTTGGGGTTAGGGAAGTGTTTGGGGTTAGTGAAGTGTCTGGGGGTTAGTGAAGTGTTTGGAGGTTAGGGAAGTGTTTGGGGGTTAGGGAAGTGTTTGGGGGTTAGTGAAGTGTCTGGGGGTTAGGGAAGTGTTTGGGGGTTAGTGAAGTGTTTGGAGGTTAGGGAAGTGTTTGGGGGTTAGGGAAGTGTTTGGGGGTTAGTGAAGTGTCTGGGGGTTAGGGAAGTGTTTGGGGGTTAGTGAAGTGTCTTGGGGTTAGTGAAGTGTTTGGGGGTTAGGGAACTTGTACGGATCAAGAGGATTAGAAACAGTAGAAAATGAGACACACACTCACACAGACACATACGGACACACACAGACACACACACAGGAGGAAGAGAGAAAGTAGTAGAGACACAGAGACTGGTTGCTGTGGTTTTTGAGGGGTTCTGTTGACATAGACAGTGTGTGTGTGTGTGTGTGTGTGTGTGTGTGTGTGTGTGTGTGTGTGTGTGTGTGTGTGTGTGTGTGTCCAGGGTCAGATGGCAGCATGCTACACAGCAGAGCTCAGGTCTTGTTACAGCAGATGATTTACAGGAAGACAGGAAGTGTCCTGGTGATGTAACTATAACCACAGTCTGGTAGGAAACACTTTACAACTGATTCTGACCATTATTAAGCCAGGAAATACATGTTGAATTCAGCTCTGTTCCCACTTTAAATGTTCCAGGGTCAGTAGTTATATACAGGGACAGTTCCAGGGTCAGTAGTTATATACAGGGACAATTCCAGGGTCAGTAGTTATATATAGGGACAGTTCCAGGGTCAGTAGTTATATATAGGGACAGTTCCAGGGTCAGTAGTTATATACAGGCTCAGTTCCAGGGTCAGTAGTTATATACAGGGTCAGTAGTTATATACAGGGACAGTTCCAGGGTCAGTAGTTATATACAGGCTCAGTTCCAGGGTCAGTAGTTATATACAGGCTCAGTTCCAGGGTCAGTAGTTATATACAGGCTGTTGCCTACCTTCAGCACCTGAGATCGACTCATGATGAAGTCCAGGATTTAATTGCAGAGGTGTTTAGTCCCAGGGTCCCAAGCTTGGTGGCGAGTTTGGCAGGGACTATGGTGTTGAACGCTGAACTGTAGTCAATGAACAGCATTCTCACATAGCTATTCCTCTTATCTAGGTGGGTAAGGGCAGTGTTGAATGCAATTGAGATTGTATCCTCTACGGGATCTGTTGGGGCGGTATGCAAGTTGGAGTGGGTCTAGGGTGTCTGGGATGATAGAGTTGATTTGAGCCATTTGAGAGTGTTTACTCTGACTGTTACAGGGTGGTAGTCATTGTGACAGGAAGCCTCAGAGTTCTTAAGGAACAGGAAGGATGGTGGTCAGTTTGAGACGTGGGGATTAGACACTGAGGTTGACAATGTCCATGAATATGTCTGCCAGCTGTTCTGCGCAAGCTCTGAGAAATCCGTCAGGCCCTGCGGCCGTGCGAGTGTTGACCTTATTAAAAACATTACTCGCTTCGGAGAGTGAGATCACCCAGTCCCCTGGGTCGGCGGGGACGCTCCTTCACAGCTCAGTGTTGTGAGATCACCCAGTCCCCTGGGTCGGCGGGGACGCTCCTTCACAGCTCAGTGTTGTGAGATCACCCAGTCCCCTGGGTCGGCGGGGACGCTCCTTCACAGCTCAGTGTTGTGAGATCACCCAGTCCCCTGGGTCGGCGGGGACGCTCCTTCACAGCTCAGTGTTGTGAGATCACCCAGTCCCTGGGTCGGGCGGGGGACGCTCCTTCACAGCTCAGTGTTGTGAGATCACCCAGTCCCCTGGGTCGGCGGGGACGCTCCTTCACAGCTCAGTGTTGTGAGATCACCCAGTCCCCTGGGTCGGCGGGGACGCTCCTTCACAGCTCAGTGTTGTGAGATCACCCAGTCCCCTGGGTCGGCGGGGACGCTCCTTCACAGCTCAGTGTTGTGAGATCACCCAGTCCCCTGGGTCGGCGGGGACGCTCCTTCACAGCTCAGTGTTGTGAGATCACCCAGTCCCCTGGGTCGGCGGGGACGCTCCTTCACAGCTCAGTGTTGTGAGATCACCCAGTCCCCTGGGTCGGTGGGGACGCTCCTTCACAGCTCAGTGTTGTGAGATCACCCAGTCCCCTGGGTCGGTGGGGACGCTCCTTCACAGCTCAGTGTTGTGAGATCACCCAGTCCCCTGGGTCGGCGGGGACGCTCCTTCACAGCTCAGTGTTGTGAGATCACCCAGTCCCCTGGGTCGGCGGGGACGCTCCTTCACAGCTCAGTGTTGTTTTTATCAGACCACTATTTTGTGCAGAATATTTAGACTATAATCTATAATGTGCAGTATGTTTAGACTATAGTCTAGATCACATATGTCAGAGTCAAGGCCCGCGGGCCACATCCGGCCCGCAAGAAGGTTTTTTACGGCCCCTGGGATGATCTTGATTTATTATTAGAACCGGCCCGCAGCAAGCCGGCAGCCCGCAGATCTTTTACACGCACCAATACTACATTTCCCACAATGCAAAGGTGACGCACCGAGCAGTAGGCTGCTTCATTTCAATATTTATTGGCACAGCAGTCGTCAGCATCACAGTAAAATTAACTTTCAGATACCCATCAAAAATGGCAAAACGGAAGGTGGATACTGAGAACCGGGGGTTTCAAACAAGGTGGGAGTCGGAGTATATGTTCACGAAGGTAGCTGGAAAACCTGTGTGTCTTCTGTGTGGAGAAAGTGTGGCGGTACTGAAAGAGTATAATCTGAGACGACATTATGAAACGAAACACGCGGACAAAAACAAGAATATGGACATGGAACAAAGGCTACAAAAAGGCAGAGGAATTAAAACGAGGCCTCAAATCTCGACAGGCTCTGTTCAAAAAAGCCAAATCACAAGGCCAGGCTGCTGTCAAGGCCAGTTTTATTTTGGCAGAAGAGATCGCTAAATCAGCCCGGCCATTTACGGAGGGGATTTCATCAAAAACTGCATGATTAAAGTTTGTGACGAAGTTTGCCCAGAAAAAAGGCAACTCTTTTTAAATGTGAGTCTGAGCAGAAACACCATTGCCGAGAGAGTAGACCAGTTGTCCATCAATCTAAAAGAGCAGCTTGTGAAAAAGGGAAAAGATTTTATTGCATATTCCTTGGCTGTGGATGAGAGCACCGACATTTCTGACATTGCCCAGTTGTCAATTTTCATCCGCGGGAGTGGACTCCAACCCAAGCGTGACAGAGGAGTTTTTGGCTTTACGTCCTATGCATGGCACAACTACGGGGCATGATTTGTATGAAGAGGTGTCAAGATGTAAATGAGATGGAGCTGCCTTGGGAAAACTCGTGGGTTTGATGAACCGACGGAGCACCTGCGATGTGTGGACACAGGAGCGGACTGGTGGCGAAGATACGGGAAAAGATGCAAGAGGAAAACGCGACAGGTGAGCTGACAGCTTATCATTGTATCATACACCAGGAAGCGTTGTGCGGTAAAGCCTTGAAAATGGAGCATGTAATGAGCATCATCACGCGCACAGTTAACTTTTTTTTATCAGAGCCAAAGGTTTGAATCACCGCCAGTTCAAGGCATTTCTGACGGAGTTAGAAGGGGAGCATGGTGATTTGCCTTATCACACAGAGGTGCGATGGCTAAGCCAGGGAAAGGTGCTTCAAAGATGTTTCGAGCTTCGTGAGGAGATTTGTCTGTTCTTGGACAGCAAAGGGAAAGACACAACACAACTCCGAGACGAAATGTTTCTGTGTGAAATGGCTTTTCTGTGTGACATTACGAGTCATCTGAATGCAATAAACTTGCAGCTGCAGGGTCGGGATCGTGTCATCTCTGATATGTACAGTACAGTGAAGGCATTTAAAACCAAACTGACTCTGTGGGAGACGCAGATGCGGAAAGAAAATTTGAGCCACTTTCCCAGCTGCCAGACCATGAAAGAGAAGCTCTCTACCAGTGCGTTCCCGAGCACACAGTTGGCTGATAAAATAGGTATGCTTGCCGCTGACTTTCGACGCCGATTTGCTGACTTTGAAGCACAAAAAAGCAGGTTGGAACTGCTCGGTAACCCATTTGCTGTTGACGTGGAAAGCTCACCACCAAACCTCCAAATGGAGTTGATTGACCTCCAATGCAATGATGCACTGAGGGCAAAATATGCGGCAGTGGGTGCTGCGGAGTTCGCCCGTTTCCTCCCGGCACAATGCCCCAGCTGCGCATCCAGGCTGCTCAAACGTTGTCTATGTTTGGCAGCACATACCTGTGTGAACAACTGTTTTCTTTGATGAACCTGAACAAAACATCACACAGAAGTCGACTTACTGCTGAACACCTCCACTCAATTCTGAGGATTTCTTCAGCTCAGAGCCTTACCCCGAACATTGATGAACTTGTGGAAAAGATGGGACACCACCAAGTATCACCTCAACCTCAAACAAGTGAACATTACTGTGCAATCACATATTTAGAGTTTTTACTCAGTTCAAGTTTAAAAGTTAAAATTTAATATTTGTTTTCACTGCATGTTACTTCTCCTTAAACAAAGTGTTGTTTTTGATTAATAGATTTTTGCACTTTATTTTTTTGTATTTCAATCCAATTATATTTTAAAAATATTTCAGTTGAGTGGATGATAGAAAATTGCTATTATTGTTTTTTCTTTGAAGTAAATTTAGCCCACTTTTGCTAAAATAGAAAATATAGTCTACTGATGGTGCCTTGAATACCGGTTTCTTTCATTTAATGTTCATGTTATGGGGATATTTATATAAAGGAAATTTGTCTTTTGTGTCTGTTGAAAATTAAAGATTACTGACAGAGCCATAAGAAAATATTGCTTTATTTATCTGATCATATTGTAATATATTTGTTAGGTTTTCAGTAGGTTCAATTAGGTTCACTAGACTATATGCGTCATTTAAAAAATTTTCAATGAACATTCGAACAGTCCGGCCCTCGTCTTGTAGCTGATTTTTTTATTTGGCCCTCCGTCCATTTGACTTTGACACCCCTGGTCTAGATCCATCCAGCTAGACCCATCCATCTAGACAGATCCAGCTAGATCCATCCATCTAGACAGATCCAGCTAGATCCATCTAGACAGATCCAACTAGACCCATCCATCTAGACAGATCCAGCTAGATTCATCCATCTAGACAGATCCATCTAGACAGATCCAGCTAGACCCATCCAGCTAGATCCATCCATCTAGACAGATCCAGCTAGACCCATCCAGCTAGATCCATCCATCTAGACAGATCCAGCTAGATCCATCCATCTAGACAGATCCAGCTAGACCCATCCATCTAGACAGATCCATCTAGACAGATCCAGCTAGATCCATCCATCTAGACAGATCCAGCTAGATCCATCCATCTAGACAGATCCATCTAGACAGATCCAGCTAGATCCATCCATCTAGACAGATCCAGCTAGACCCATCCAGCTAGATCCATCCATCTAGACAGATCCAGCTAGATCCATCCATCTAGACAGATCCAGCTAGACCCATCCATCTAGACAAATCCATCTAGACAGATCCAGCTAGACCCATCCATCTAGACAGATCCAGCTAGATCCATCCATCTAGACAGATCCAGCTAGACAGATCCAGCTAGATCCATCCAGCTAGACCCAGTCTGCTGTATTCTGTTCCCAGGACCGAGGCTTGGTGGAAGGGGAGCAGACCTGGCAGGGCTCTCTGTCCCTTTCACAGCCCTGACCCTGGGAATGGATGTCTCTGGAGGTTGGATAGAGGAGAGGGGGGTGGGGAGGCACAGCTGTGACTGTGTCCCAGGAGAGGTAGACTCACGTCGGCTAGGGTAGCAGGAGTGAGAGGGTGGTTGGGTGGAGGACTAGATGATGAGTTGGGTGGAGGACTAGATGATGAGTTGGGTGGAGCGCTAGATGATGAGTTGGGTGGAGCGCTAGATGATGAGTTGGGTGGAGGACTAGATGATGAGTTGGGTGGAGCGCTAGATGATGAGTTGGGTGGAGCGCTAGATGATGAGTTGGGTGGAGGGCTAGATGATGAGTTGGGTGGAGGACTAGATGATGAGTTGGGTGGAGGGCTAGATGATGAGTTGGGTGGAGGACTAGATGATGAGTTGGGTGGAGGGCTAGATGATGAGTTGGGTGGAGGACTAGATGATGAGTTGGGTGGAGGGCTAGATGATGAGTTTGGTGGAGGGCTAGATGATGAGTTGGGTGGAGGGCTAGATGATGAGTTGGGTGGAGGGCTAGATGATGAGTTGGGTGGAGGGCTAGATGATGAGTTGGGTGGAGGACTAGGTGATGAGTTGGGTGGAGGGCTAGATGATGAGTTGGGTGGAGGACTAGATGATGAGTTGGGTGGAGGGATAGGTGATGAGTTGGGTGGAGGGCTAGATGATGAGTTGGGTGGAGGGCTAGGTGATGAGTTGGGTGGAGGGCTAGATGATGAGTTGGGTGGAGGGCTAGGTGATGAGTTGGGTGGAGGGCTAGATGATGAGTTGGGTGGAGGGCTAGATGATGAGTTGGGTGGAGGGCTAGATGATGAGTTGGGTGGAGGACTAGATGATGAGTTGGGTGGAGGGCTAGATGATGAGTTGGGTGGAGGGCTAGATGATGAGTTGGGTGGAGGGCTAGATGATGAGTTGGGTGGAGGGCTAGATGATGAGTTGGGTGGAGGGCTAGATGATGAGTTGGGTGGAGGACTAGATGATGAGTTGGGTGGAGGGATAGGTGATGAGTTGGGTGGAGGGCTAGATGATGAGTTGGGTGGAGGGCTAGGTGATGAGTTGGGTGGGGGCTAGATGATGAGTTGGGTGGAGGGCTAGGTGATGAGTTGGGTGGAGGGCTAGATGATTAGTTGGGTGGAGGGCTAGATGATGAGTTGGGTGGAGGGCTAGATGATGAGTTGGGTGGAGGACTAGATGATGAGTTGGGTGGAGGGCTAGATGATGAGTTGGGTGGAGGGCTAGATGATGAGTTGGTGGAGGGCTAGATGATGAGTTGGGTGGAGGGCTAGATGATGAGTTGGGTGGAGGGCTAGATGATGAGTTGGGTGGAGGACTAGATGATGAGTTGATGGAGGGCTAGATGATGAGTTGGGTGGAGGACTAGATGATGAGTTGGGTGGAGGGCTAGATGATGAGTTGGGTGGAGGGCTAGATGATGAGTTGGGTGGAGGACTAGATGATGAGTTGGGTGGAGGGCTAGATGGTGAGTTGGGTGGAGGACTAGGTGATGAGTTGGGTGGAGGGCTAGATGATGAGTTGGGTGGAGGACTAGATGATGAGTTGGGTGGAGGGATAGGTGATGAGTTGGGTGGAGGGCTAGATGATGAGTTGGGTGGAGGGCTAGGTGATGAGTTGGGTGGAGGGCTAGATGGTGAGTTGGGTGGAGGACTAGGTGATGAGTTGGGTGGAGGGCTAGATGATGAGTTGGGTGGAGGACTAGATGATGAGTTGGTGGAGGGATAGTGATGAGTTGGGTGGAGGGCTAGATGATGAGTTGGGTGGAGGGCTAGGTGATGAGTTGGGTGGAGGGCTAGATGATGAGTTGGGTGGAGGGCTAGGTGATGAGTTGGGTGAGGGCTAGATGATGAGTTGGGTGGAGGGCTAGATGATGAGTTGGGTGGAGGGCTAGATGATGAGTTGGGTGGAGGACTAGATGATGAGTTGGGTGGAGGGCTAGATGATGAGTTGGGTGGAGGGCTAGATGATGAGTTGGGTGGAGGACTAGATGATGAGTTGGGTGAGGGCTAGATGATGAGTTGGGTGGAGGGCTAGATGATGAGTTGGGTGGAGGGCTAGATGATGAGTTGGGTGGAGGACTAGATGATGAGTTGGGTGGAGCGCTAGATGATGAGTTGGGTGGAGGACTAGATGATGAGTTGGGTGGAGGGCTAGATGATGAGTTGGGTGGAGGGCTAGATGATGAGTTGGGTGGAGGACTAGATGATGAGTTGGGTGAAGGGCTAGATGATGAGTTGGGTGGAGGGCTAGATGATGAGTTGGGTGGAGGGCTAGATGATGAGTTGGGTGGAGGACTAGATGATGAGTTGGGTGGAGGACTAGATGATGAGTTGGGTGGAGGGCTAGATGATGATTTGGGTGGAGGGCTAGATGATGAGTTGGGTGCAGGGCTAGATGATGAGTTGGGTGCAGGGCTAGATGATGAGTTGGGTGGGGATGTTTTGGGTGACGGTGGTATTATCCAGCTGTGACGTACTGTATGTGTACTGTGGCCCAAATGGCACCCTATTCCCTTTGTAGTGCACTACATTTGACCAGGGCTCATAGGACTCATAGGGCTCATAGGCCACATAGGGCTCATAGGACTCATAGGACTCTTAGGGCTCATAGGGCTCATAGGACTCATAGGACTCATAGGACTCATAGGGCTCATATGACTCATAGGGCTCATAGGGCTCATAGGGCACATAGGGCTCATAGGACTCATAGGACTCATAGGGCTCATAGGGATCATAGGGCTCATAGGGCTCATAGGACTCATAGGGCTCATAGGGCACATAGGGCTCATAGACATAGGACTCCATAGGGCACATACCATGGCTCAGTGCTCATAGGACTCATAGGGCTCATAGGGCACATAGGGCTCATAGTGCACATAGGGCTCATAGGACTCATAGGGCTCATAGGGCTCATAGGGCTCATAGGGCCCTCAATAGGGGGTCATTTGGGATGCAGCCTAAACCCTCTGTGAGGTCACGTGACATAACAGCCCCCCTGGCCATCCAGGAAAGTTCCTATGAATCTCTCTGGCTGAGGTTGACATTTGAAACGCCCCGCCCGGTGGAATGCTGAGGCAGGCAGTGGAATGTTTATGAACAGGAGACATTCAGAAGAGCAGGCAGGATCTGTGACACAGAGAGAGAGAGAGAGAGAGAGGAGAGAGAGAGAGAGAGAGAGAGAGAGAGAGAGAAGAGAGAGAGAGAGAGGAGGGAGAGAGAGAGAGAGAGAGAGAGAGGAGGAGAGAGAGAGAGAGAGAGAGAGAGAGAGACAGAGACACAGAGAGAGGCAGAGAGAGAGAGAGAGGAGAGAGAGAGAGAGAGAGAGAGAGAGAGAGAGAGAGAGGGAGAGAGAGGAGAGAGAGAGGGAGAGAGAGAGAGAGAGAGAGAGAGAGAGAGAGGGAGGAGAGAGGAGGAGAGAGGAGAGAGGGGGAGGAGAGGAGAGAGGAGGGAGAGAGAGAGAGAGAGAGAGGAGAGAGAGAGAGAGAGGGAGAGGCGAGACAGAGAGACAGAGAGAGAGAGAGGAGAGAGAGAGAGGGAGGGAGCGAGAGAGAGAGAGAGAGGAGAGAGAGAGAGACAGAGAGAGAGAGAGAGAGAGAGAGAGAACAGGGGACATTCAGAACGGCAGACAGGATCTGTGACACACACACAGCGAGGCTGATATTCAATCAAACACTTTTTACACTGACTTTGTTTACTAACAACTTCCTGTACACACAGGTCTTCCTCTAAACCTGAACACCTCTTCCTGTGAGAGTCTGCCTAGTAAGAGGTATTAGTAGGTCTATACAGGAACAACACCATTCTGTATTACCAACGGAAAAAGAGCTACTCCATCAATGACTACCACACTACAGGTTAGATTGAATTAAACCCGACCAGACACCTTGAAGAGAACAGGGGAAACTGCACCTGGATCAGTTTACACAAAAAATAAACTCCGTCAGAAATCTGCAGCACTGTCTGTCAGCGTGATTCAAAGTCAAGTACAGAGAACAAAATGGGATGTTTGAATGAAATAGCGCTGCTGCCTGCTATCGCTGCCTGCTATCGCTGCCTGCTATCGCTGCTTGCTATCACTGCCTGCTATCGCTGCCTGCTATCGCTGCCTGCTATCGCTGCTTGCTATCGCTGCCTGCTATCTCTGCCTGCTATCGCTGCTTGCTATCGCTGCTTGCTATCACTGCTTGCTATCACTGCCTGCTATCGCTGCCTGCTATCGCTGCCTGCTATCACTGCCTGCTTTCTGCTGCTCCTTGCTATCGCTGCCTGCTATCACTGCCTGCTTTCTCTCCTTGCTATCGCTGCCTGCTATCACTGCCTGCTATCACTACCTGCTATCACTGCCTGCTTTCTCTGCCTGCTATCACTACCTGCTATCACTGCCTGCTTTCTCTGCCTGCTATCGCTGCCTGCTATCACTGCCTGCTATCGCTGCCTGCTATCGCTGCCTGCTATCTCTGCCTGCTATCGCTGCCTGCTATCTCTGCCTGCTATCTCTGCCTGCTAATAGACTCATAATGGGCTGAAGTGGGCCGCCAAAGTTGAGTTTGTTTGTTTTGAAGGCAGTAATATCCTACAGGCAGCGGCAGGTGAGCAGAGAGGGACCTGCGTCCCAGACATCACCTTATTTCCCATTTAGTGAACTAGGGTACCCATGGGGCTCTGGTGAAAAGTAGTGCACTACCCATAGGGCTCTGGTGAAAAGTAGTGCACTGCCCATAGGGCTCTGGTGAAAAGTAGTGCACATCACCTTATTTCCCATTTAGTGAACTAGGGTACCCATAGGGCTCTGGTGAAAAGTAGTGCACTACCCATAGGGCTCTGGTGAAAAGTAGTGCACATCACCTTATTTCCCATTTAGTGAACTAGGGTACCCATAGGGCTCTGGTGAAAAGTAGTGCACTGCCCATAGGGCTCTGGTGAAAAGTAGTGCACATCACCTTATTTCCCATTTAGTGAACTAGGGTACCCATAGGGCTCTGGTGAAAAGTAGTGCACATCACCTTATTTCCCATTTAGTGAACTAGGGTACCCATAGGGCTCTGGTGAAAAGTAGTGCACTGCCCATAGGGCTCTGGTGAAAAGTAGTGCACATCACCTTATTTCCCATTTAGTGAACTAGGTACCCATAGGGCTCTGGTGAAAAGTAGTGCACTACCCATAGGGCTCTGGTGAAAAGTAGTGCACATCACCTTATTTCCCATTTAGTGAACTAGGGTACCCATAGGGCTCTGGTGAAAAGTAGTGCACTACCCATAGGGCTCTGGTGAAAAGTAGTGCACATCACCTTATTTCCCATTTAGTGAACTAGGGTACCCATAGTTCTCTGGTGAAAAGTAGTGCACATCACAAGGAATAGGGTGATGTTTGGGATTCAGACAGTAATATTTGGCAAAGAGAAGTGTTGTTGCATGCTGGTATAGTTACAGTAGCCTGGTGGTGCAGTCTGGTGGTCCAGTCTGGTGGTGCAGCTTGGTAGTCCTGCCTGGTGGTCCAACCTGGTGGTCCAGTCTGGTGGTCCAGTCTGGTGGTGCAGTCTGGTGGTCCTGCCTTGTGGTGCAGTCTGGTGGTGCAGTCTGGTGGTCCAGTCTGGTGGGGCAGTCTGGTGGTCCAGTCTGGTGGTCCAGCCTGGTGGTGCAGTCTGGTGGTCCAGCCTGGTGGTGCAGTCTGGTGGTCCAGTCTGGTGGTCCAGTCTGGTGGTGCAGCCTGGTGGTCAAGTCTGGTGGTCCAGTCTGGTGGTCCAGTCTGGTGGTCCAGCCTGGTGGTGCAGTCTGGTGGTCCAGTCTGGTGGTCCAGTCTGGTGGTCCAGCCTGGTGGTGCAGTCTGGTGGTGCAGTCTGAATCTACTGTCCTCTCTCCTCTCCCTGTGTGTGTGTGTGTGTGTGTGTGTGTGTGTGTTTTATTCCTCCCTCTCATCTTTAGATCTCTCATATATTTTCATCATGTTGATTAACGACGTAGCAACGAGACGTAGCAACGCAGAGCAAGATGTTCTCTCCTAAGTACTGGCATAAATAAAATGCTTGACATTTCAGAGAACATTTAAAACGTCTGGGTTTAAAGTATTGCTATTCGCCTTTATTACAACTTATCAAATCACAGGAACAATATCCTGACGTCTCCTCCCTCTCTCTCTCTCTCTCTCTCTCTCTCTCTCTCTCTCCTCTCTCTCTCTCTCTCTCCCTCTCTCCCTCTCTCCCTCTCTCCCTCTCTCTCTCTCTCTCTCTCTCTCTGTCTCCCTCTCTCTCTCTCTCTCTCCTCTCTCTCTCTCCCTCTCTCTCTCTCTCTCTCTCTCTCTCTCTCTCCCTCTCTCTCTCTCTCTCCTCTCTCTCTCTCTCTCCCTCTCTCTCTCTCTCTCTCTCTCTCCCTCTCTCCCTCTCTCTCTCTCTCCCTCTCTCTCTCTCCCTCTCTCTCTCTCTCTCTCTCTCTCTCTCTCCCCCCATCTTTTTAAATTATTAAAAAAATATATATTTTTTCCTTTCTAGGCAAGTCAGTTAAAAACACATTCTTATTTTCAATGATGGCCTAGGAACAGTGGATTAACTGTTCAGGGGCAGAAAGACAGATTTTTACCTTGTCTGCTCAGGGATTCCTACACTCTAACCACTAGACTACCTGCCGACCCTACACTCTAACCACTAGGCTACCTGCCGACCCTACACTCCAACCACTAGGCTACCTGCCGACCCTACACTCTAACCACTAGGCTACCTGCCAACCCTACATTCTAACCACTAGACTACCTGCCGACCCTACACTCTAACCACTAGGCTACCTTTCGACCCTACACTCCAACCACTAGGCTACCTGCCGACCCTACACTCTAACCACTAGGCTACCTGCCAACCCTACATTCTAACCACTAGACTACCTGCCGACCCTACACTCTAACCACTAGGCTACCTGCCGACCCTACACTCTAACCACTAGGCTACCTGCCGACCCTACACTCTAACCACTAGGCTACCTGCCGACCCTATACTCTAACCACTAGGCTACCTGCCGACACTACACTCTAACCACTAGGCTACCTTTCGACCCTACACTCCAACCACTAGGCTACCTGCCGACCCTACACTCCAACCACTAGGCTACCTGCCGACCCTACATTCTAACCACTAGACTACCTGCCGACCCTACACTCTAACCACTAGGCTACATGCCGACTCTACACTCTAACCACTAGACTACCTGCCGCCCCTACACTCTAACCACTAGGCTACCTGCCGACCCTACGCTCTAACCACTAGGCTACCTGCCGACCCTACACTCTAACCACTAGGCTACCTGCCGACTCTACACTCTAACCACTAGGCTACCTGTCGACACTATACTCTAACCACTAGACTACCTGTCGACCCGAAGTAACATTTCTGTTGGACAATAAAGTATCTCCGTCTTCTTCTCTCCTGTGTCTCTCTGTAGGAGCGGGTAGAGTATCTCTTCCTCATCGTCTTCTTCTCTCCTGTGTCTCTCTGTAGGAGCGGGTAGAGTATCTCTTCCTCATCGTCTTCACAGTAGAAGCCTTTCTGAAGGTAATAGCCTACGGACTGCTCTTCCACCCGAACGCTTACCTGAGGAACGGATGGAACTTATTGGATTTCATCATCGTGGTCGTGGGGTGAGTACATTACAGTGTCAAACAGTCAATCAATCAAAACAGACAATCTGTCAATCAATTGAACAATCAATTAATACATGAATCAATCGATCATTGTGGTGAGTACAGTACAGTGTGGTCCCAGGCAACTCTGTCTGAGTCAGTCAATCAGCCAATCAATAAATCAATCAGCCAGTCAATCAGCCAATCAACAAATCAATCAGCCAGTCAATCAGCCAATCAATAAATCAATCAGCCAATCAATAAATCAATCAGTCAGTCAATCAGCCAATCAGTAAATCAATCAGCCAGCCAATCAATAAATCAATCAGCCAGTCAATAAGCCAATCAATAAATCAATCAGTCAGTCAATCAGCCAATCAATAAATATATCAGTCAGTCAATCAGCCAATCAATAAATAAATCAGTCAGTCAATCAGCCAATCAATAAATCAATCAGCCAGTCAATCAGCCAACCAATAAATCAATCAGTCAGTCAATCAGCCAATCAATAAATCAATCAGTCAGTCAATCAGCCAATCAAGCAATCAATCAATCAGCCAATCAATAAATCAATCAGCCAGTCAATCAGCCAATCAATAAATCAATCAGCCAGTCAATCAGCCAATCAATAAATAAATCAGTCAGTCAATCAGCCAATCAATAAATCAATCAGCCAGTCAATCAGCCAACCAATAAATCAATCAGCCAGTCAATCAGCCAATCAATAAATCAATCAGCCAGTCAATCAGCCAATCAATAAATCAATCAGCCAGTCAATCAGCCAATCAACCAACCATTCAAGAAATCAAAACAGTATTTGACCTTTGCACTGTGGCCTCCCGAAGAGGCTTTTATCGGTGTGAAAGATAATCTTGCCGTCCTCGACTCATACTTCCTGCCCACATACATATAGATGTATTTATTTAGTTACAACTAGTTTTCTATGATGGGGTTTCCACTGAGGAAGCTAAGCATCTCTCTCATTCTGTCTGCGACCATAGAGCTGGACCGAAGCCTGATGTTGCACGGGTAGCGTCTTCAATAGGAGATCAGTTCTCTAGTACATCTCTATGACTACCACCCACCTCTACAATCATGGACTTGTATCTCGTCAGAACAGGATTTATTTCCCTCGGTGTTGACACTGATCTCCTTCACTTCCACACCACCACTACCAATCAACATCAACGGGGAATCTTTCTCTTGTATCTGAGGCTTGTTTGCTTTGCTGTGTGTGTGTGTGTGTGTGTGTGTGTGTGTGTGTGTGTGTGTGTGTGTGTGTGTGTGTGTGTGTGTGTGTGTGTGTGTGCGTGTGTGTGTGTGTGCGTGTGTGTGTGTGCGTGTGAGTGTGTGTGTGTGTGTGTGTGTGTGTGTGTGTGTGTGTGTGTGTGTGTGAGCCTGTACTGTATGTATGGTGATGTGAATGGAATAATATGTTTCATGTCCTCCATTGTCAAGTCCTCTCATTGTGTAGAGCAGAGCAGGAGTCCCACAGCCTCATTGAAACATCCCATCACCACAGAGGAAAGAAACCCTCCCTCTCATGTGTTTTCTATCAAGCTTTTTCATTCTTTCTCACTCATTTTCTCTCTCTTTCTCTTTCTCTTTCTCTCTCTTTCTCTGTCTGTCTCTCTCTCTCTCTCTCTCTCTCTCTCTCTCTCTCTCTCTCTCTCTCTCACACTTGTTCCCCCTCTCTCTCTCTCTCTCTTTCTCTCTCTCTCTCTGTCTCTCTCTCTCTCTGTAACAGTTAATAGAGGCCTCAGAAAGAATAATGGAGAGAGTGGGGAAAAACCCATCAGAGAGGGGCAGCCTAGGGAAAAAAGGAAAGGCCATCCTCTTTTCTCTCGATTCTCCCTCCATCCCAGTCTCTCTTTGGTTCTAAAAAGCCTTCCATGCTCAAAGATGGACAGCGGGCAAGCCCTGATAAGCACACAGAGACAGACAGAGAAAGAGAGACAGAGAGAGAGAGAGACAGAGAGAGAGAGAGAGAGAGAGAGAGAGAGAGACAGAGAGAGAGAGACAGACAGACAGAGAAAGAGAGACAGGGAGAGAGAGAGAGAGACACACAGAGAGACAGAGAGAGAGAGAGAGAGGGGGGGGGAGAGGGAGACAGAGAGAGAGGGAGACAGAGACAGAGAGAGAGAGAGAGAGAGAGAGAGAGAGACTAAAAGGCAGCCCCTGAAGGCCCCATCACTGACTACAGTCCCCTGTCCTCCTCCCTAGTGGAATCTGCCAGGGGTAACTGTGGGCTGCTGGGGCCCGTGCTTTGTCTTACTGTGTGTTTACTCACTCTATCTCTGTGTGAAAGGCAGAGGAGGAGGAGAAGGAGAACAGCGCTGAGGAAGCTGATATGGCGAAGGAGGCGTGTCACGCTAGATTAGCATTTCTTTGCGTTGAGGGATTTTATGTGAGTGTGTGCGTGCTGACGTGCATGTGTGTGTGTGAACAGTGACCAAGAGGAGCCATGCATGTCTATGTCTCAGTGACTAATAGCCAGGTGTCAGAAAATGGTTTACTTCTCTCTCTCTCTCTGTGTGTCTCTCTCTCTCTCTCTCTCTCTCTCTGTCTCTCTCTCCTCTCTCTCCTCTCTCTCCCTTTCTCTCTCTCTCTCTCTCTCTATCTCTCTCTCTCTCCTTTCGCTCTCTCTCTCTCTCTCTCTCTGCCCTCCTCTCTCTGCTCCTCTCCTCTCTGTCTCTCTCTCTCTCTCTCTATCTCTCTCTCTCTCTCTCTCTCTGTCTCTCTCCTCTCTCTCTCTGTCTGTGTGATGTGTGTGTATGGAAACTAATCTATCATTAGCTATCTGAAAAATAATGTATGTAAATACAGTATGTATATGTATGTATATGTGTATGTATTGTGTGGCACAGTGGAACATGTGTAACATTAATATGTGCATGTATGTGTAGCTCTATGTATGTATCTGTGTGCGTGTATATGTACGTGGAACACATGTATGCATTCTATATAATATGTATATATGTGTGTTGAGGACGTTGCAGGTGATAATGGTGTGTGCGATTGTTTGACGGTGGCGCAGGTGATAACGATATATATAGCATTGTATATATATATATATATATATATATATATGTATATCTATATATATTTGCCATATATATATATATATATATATATATATATATATATATATATCTAACATATATATATATCTTGTGTTTGTGTCTCTCTACCTCAATATGGCTGCGGTCACTCCCATCACAGCAGTTTGACTGGTACCTCAAATATTGGCTGTCAAATTCATCACTGTTTGCAGAAGCATTGAGTTGAATAAACAGATAGTTCATCCTTTGGTGTGATACTGCAGGGCAGTGTTTTGCTAGTGTCATTATCATTGGTAGACCTTCAGCCACAACAGTGGCTAACTAAGTCAAACTGCTGTGAACAACAACTCAGAAGTATACACGAAAGAAGAAAGAGGAAAG
>NW_027040484.1:236316-238816 GCF_034236695.1 Oncorhynchus nerka
GAGGAGAGAGAGAGAGAGAGAGAGAGAGAGAGAGAGAGAGAGAGAGAGAGAGAGAGAGAGAGGGAGAGAGAGAGAGAGAGAGAGAGAGAGAGAGAGAGGGAGAGAGAGAGAGAGAGAGAGAGAGAGAGGAGAGAGGAGAGAGGAGGAGAGAGAGAGAGAGAGAGAGAGAGAGAGAGAGAGAGAGAGAGAGAGAGAGAGAGAGAGAGAGAGAGAGAGAGAGAGAGAGAGAGAGAGGAGAGAGAGAGAGAGAGAGGAGAGAGAGAGAGAGAGAGAGAGAGAGAGAGAGAGAGAGGAGGAGACGAGGGAGGAGAGGATATTGTTCCTGTGATTTGATAAGCTGTAATAAAGGCGAATAGCAATACTTTAAACCCAGACGTTTTAAATGTTCTCTGAAATGTCAAGCATTTTATTTATGCCAGTACTTAGGAGAGAACATCTTGCTCTGCGTTGCTACGTCTCGTTGCTACGTCGTTAATCAACATGATGAAAATATATGAGAGATCTAAAGATGAGAGGGAGGAATAAAACACACACACACACACACACACACACACACACACACACACACACACACAGTGGGAGAGGAGAGAGGACAGTAGATTCAGACTGCACCACCAGACTGCACCACCAGGCTGGACCACCAGACTGGACCACCAGACTGCACCACCAGGCTGGACCACCAGACTGCACCACCAGGCTGGACCACCAGACTGGACCACCAGACTGGACCACCAGACTGACCACCAGGCTGACCACCAGACTGGACCACCAGACTGGACCACCAGACTGCACCACCAGGCTGGACCACCAGACTGCACCACCAGGCTGCACCACCAGACTGGACCACCAGACTGCACCACCAGGCTGGACCACCAGACTGCACCACCAGGCTGGACCACCAGACTGGACCACCAGACTGCCCCACCAGGCTGCACCACCAGACTGCACCACCAGGCTGGACCACCAGACTGCACCACCAGACTGGACCACCAGACTGCACCACAAGGCAGGACCACCAGACTGCACCACCAGACTGGACCACCAGACTGGACCACCAGGTTGGACCACCAGGCAGGACTACCAAGCTGCACCACCAGACTGGACCACCAGACTGCACCACCAGGCTACTGTAACTACCAGCATACCAGCATGCAACACCCTAGTTCACTAAATGGGAAATAAGGTGATGTGCACTACTTTTCACCAGAGCCCTATTAGTGCACTACTTTTCAAGAGCCCTATTACCCTAGTTCACTAAATGGGAAATAAGGTGATGTGACTTTTCATCCCAAACATCACCAGACCCTATTCCTTGTGATGTGCACTACTTTTCACCAGAGAACTATGGGTACCCTAGTTCACTAAATGGGAAATAAGGTGATGTGCACTACTTTTCACCAGAGCCCTATGGGTAGTGCACTACTTTTCACCAGAGCCCTATGGGTACCCTAGTTCACTAAATGGGAAATAAGGTGATGGCACTACTTTTGATGGGCAGTGCACTACTTTTCACCAGAGCCCTATGGGTAGTGCACTACTTTTCACCAGAGCCCTATGGGTACCCTAGTTCACTAAATGGGAAATAAGGTGATGTCTGGGACGCAGGTCCCTCTCTGCTCACCTGCCGCTGCCTGTAGGATATTACTGCCTTCAAAACAAACAAACTCAACTTTGGCGGCCCACTTCAGCCCATTATGAGTCTATTAGCAGGCAGAGATAGCAGGCAGAGATAGCAGGCAGCGATAGCAGGCAGAGATAGCAGGCAGCGATAGCAGGCAGCGATAGCAGGCAGTGATAGCAGGCAGCGATAGCAGGCAGAGAAAGCAGGCAGTGATAGCAGGCAGCGATAGCAGGCAGAGAAAGCAGGCAGTGATAGCAGGTAGTGATAGCAGGCAGCGATAGCAGGCAGCGATAGCAGGCAGAGAAAGCAGGCAGTGATAGCAGGCAGCGATAGCAAGGAGCGATAGCAGGCAGAGATAGCAGGCAGCGATAGCAGGCAGAGAAAGCAGGCAGTGATAGCAGGCAGCGATAGCAGGCAGCGATAGCAGGCAGCGATAGCAAGCAGCGATAGCAAGCAGCGATAGCAGGCAGAGATAGCAGGCAGCGATAGCAAGCAGCGATAGCAGGCAGTGATAGCAGGCAGCGATAGCAGGCAGTGATAGCAAGCAGCGATAGCAGGCAGCGATAGCAGGCAGCAGCGCTATTTCATTCAAACATCCCATTTTGTTCTCTGTACTTGACTTTGAATCACGCTGACAGACAGTGCTGCAGATTTCTGACGGGAGTTTATTTGTGTAAACTGATCCAGGTGCAGTTTCCCCTGTTCTCTTCAAGGTGTCTGGTCGGGTTTAATTCAATCTAACCTGTAGTGTGGTAGTCATTGATGGAGTAGCTCTTTTTCCGTTGGTAATACAGAATGGTGTTGTTCCTGTATAGACCTACTACTACCTCTTACTAGGCAGACTCTCACAGGAAGAGGTGTTCAGGTTTAGAGGAAGAC
>NW_027040484.1:241316-253816 GCF_034236695.1 Oncorhynchus nerka
CCTCCACCCAACTCATCATCTAGCCCTCCACCCAACTCATCATCTAGCCCTCCACCCAACTCATCATCTAGCCCTCCACCCAACTCATCATCTAGCCTCCACCCAACTCATCATCTAGCCCTCCACCCAACTCATCATCTAGCCCTCCACCCAACTCATCATCTAGCCCTCCACCCAACTCATCATCTAGTCCTCCACCCAACTCATCATCTAGCCCTCCACCCAACTCATCATCTAGCCCTCCACCCAACTCATCATCTAGCCTCCACCCAACTCATCATCTAGCCCTCCACCCAACTCATCATCTAGCCCTCCACCCAACTCATCATCTAGCCCTCCACCCAACTCATCATCTAGTCCTCCACCCAACTCATCTAGTCCTCCACCCAACTCATCATCCCTCCACCCAACTCATCATCTAGTCCTCCACCCAACTCATCATCTAGTCCTCCACCCAACTCATCATCTAGTCCTCCACCCAACTCATCATCTAGTCCTCCACCCAACTCATCATCTAGCCCTCCACCCAACTCATCATCTAGCCCTCCACCCAACTCATCATCTAGCGCTCCACCCAACTCATCATCTAGCGCTCCACCCAACTCATCATCTAGTCCTCCACCCAACTCATCATCTAGCGCTCCACCCAACTCATCATCTAGCGCTCCACCCAACTCATCATCTAGTCCTCCACCCAACTCATCATCTAATCCTCCACCCAACTCATCATCTAGTCCTCCACCCAACTCATCATCTAGTCCTCCACCCAACCACCCTCTCACTCCTGCTACCCTAGCCGACGTGAGTCTACCTCTCCTGGGACACAGTCACAGCTGTGCCTCCCCACCCCCCTCTCCTCTATCCAACCTCCAGAGACATCCATTCCCAGGGTCAGGGCTGTGAAAGGGACAGAGAGCCCTGCCAGGTCTGCTCCCCTTCCACCAAGCCTCGGTCCTGGGAACAGAATACAGCAGACTGGGTCTAGCTGGATGGATCTAGCTGGATCTGTCTAGCTGGATCTGTCTAGATGGATGGATCTAGCTGGATCTGTCTAGATGGATGGGTCTAGCTGGATCTGTCTAGATGGATTTGTCTAGATGGATGGGTCTAGCTGGATCTGTCTAGATGGATGGATCTA
The DNA here is from genome assembly GCF_034236695.1 of Oncorhynchus nerka. Lineage (NCBI taxonomy): Eukaryota > Metazoa > Chordata > Actinopteri > Salmoniformes > Salmonidae > Oncorhynchus > Oncorhynchus nerka. The sequence continues at coordinate 242,455 of NW_027040484.1, forward strand.
GCTGGATCTGTCTAGATGGATGGATCTAGCTGGATGGGTCTAGCTGGATCTGTCTAGATGGATGGATCTAGCTGGATCTGTCTAGATGGATCTGTCTAGATGGATGGATCTAGCTGGATCTGTCTAGATGGATGGATCTAGCTGGATCTGTCTAGATGGATCTGTCTAGATGGATGGGTCTAGCTGGATCTGTCTAGATGGATGGATCTAGCTGGATCTGTCTAGATGGATGGATCTAGCTGGATGGGTCTAGCTGGATCTGTCTATGGATGGATGGATGGGTCTAGCTGGATCTGTCTAGATGGATCTGTCTAGATGGATGAATCTAGCTGGATCTGTCTAGATGGATGGGTCTAGTTGGATCTGTCTAGATGGATCTAGCTGGATCTGTCTAGATGGATGGATCTAGCTGGATCTGTCTAGATGGATGGGTCTAGCTGGATGGATCTAGACTATAGTCTAAACATACTGCACATTATAGATTATAGTCTAAATATTCTGCACAAAATAGTGGTCTGATAAAAACAACACTGAGCTGTGAAGGAGCGTCCCCGCCGACCCAGGGGACTGGGTGATCTCACAACACTGAGCTGTGAAGGAGCGTCCCCACCGACCCAGGGGACTGGGTGATCTCACAACACTGAGCTGTGAAGGAGCATCCCCACCGACCCAGGGGACTGGGTGATCTCACAACACTGAGCTGTGAAGGAGTGTCCCCGCCGACCCAGGGGACTGGGTGATCTCACAACACTGAGCTGTGAAGGAGCGTCCCTGCCGACCCAGGGGACTGGGTGATCTCACAACACTGAGCTGTGAAGGAGCGTGAAGGAGCCCCGCCGACCCAGGGGACTGGGTGATCTCACAACACTGAGCTGTGAAGGAGCGTCCCCGCCACCCAGGGGACTGGGTGATCTCACAACACTGAGCTGTGAAGGAGTGTCCCCGCCGACCCAGGGGACTGGGTGATCTCACAACACTGAGCTGTGAAGGAGCGTCCCCGCCGACCCAGGGGACTGGGTGATCTCACAACACTGAGCTGTGAAGGAGCGTCCCCGCCGACCCAGGGGACTGGGTGATCTCACAACACTGAGCTGTGAAGGAGCGTCCCCCGCCGACCCAGGGGACTGGGTGATCTCACTCCGAAGCGAGTAATGTTTTTAATAAGGTCAACACTCGCACGGCCGCAGGGCCTGACGGATTTCTCAGAGCTTGCGCAGAACAGCTGGCAGACATATTCATGGACATTGTCAACCTCAGTGTCTAATCCCCACGTCTCAAACTGACCACCATCCTTCCTGTTCCTTAAGAACTCTGAGGCTTCCTGTCACAATGACTACCACCCTGTAACAGTCAGAGTAAACACTCTCAAATGGCTCAAATCAACTCTATCATCCCAGACACCCTAGACCCACTCCAACTTGCATACCGCCCCAACAGATCCCGTAGAGGATACAATCTCAATTGCATTCAACACTGCCCTTACCCACCTAGATAAGAGGAATAGCTATGTGAGAATGCTGTTCATTGACTACAGTTCAGCGTTCAACACCATAGTCCCTGCCAAACTCGCCACCAAGCTTGGGACCCTGGGACTAAACACCTCTGCAATTAAATCCTGGACTTCATCATGAGTCGATCTCAGGTGCTGAAGGTAGGCAACAGCCTGTATATAACTACTGACCCTGGAACTGAGCCTGTATATAACTACTGACCTTGGAACTGAGCCTGTATATAACTACTGACCCTGTATATAACTACTGACCCTGGAACTGAGCCTGTATATAACTACTGACCCTGGAACTGTCCCTATATATAACTACTGACCCTGGAACTGTCCCTATATATAACTACTGACCCTGGAACTGTCCCTATATATAACTACTGACCCTGGAATTGTCCCTGTATATAACTACTGACCCTGGAACTGTCCCTGTATATAACTACTGACCCTGGAACATTTAAAGTGGGAACAGAGCTGAATTCAACATGTATTTCCTGGCTTAATAATGGTCAGAATCAGTTGTAAAGTGTTTCCTACCAGACTGTGGTTATAGTTACATCACCAGGACACTTCCTGTCTTCCTGTAAATCATCTGCTGTAACAAGACCTGAGCTCTGCTGTGTAGCATGCTGCCATCTGACCCTGACACACACACACACACACACACACACACACACACACACACACACACACACACACACACACACACACACACACACACACACACACACACACACACACACACTGTCTATGTCAACAGAACCCCTCAAAAACCACAGCAACCAGTCTCTATGTCTCTACTACTTTCTCTCTTCCTCCTGTGTGTGTGTCTGTGTGTGTCCGTATGTGTCTGTGTGAGTGTGTGTCTCATTTTCTACTGTTTCTAATCCTCTTGATCCGTACAAGTTCCCTAACCCCAAACACTTCACTAACCCCAAGACACTTCACTAACCCCCAAACACTTCCCTAACCCCCAAACACTTCCCTAACCCCCAAACACTTCCCTAACCCCCAGACACTTCCCTAACCCCCAAACACTTCCCTAACCCCCAAACACTTCCCTAACCCCCAAACACTTCCCTAACCCCCAAACACTTCCCTAACCTCCAAACACTTCACTAACCCCCAAACACTTCCCTAACCCCCAAACACTTCCCCAGACACTTCCCTAACCCCCGGACACTTCCCTAACCCCAAACACTTCCCTAACCCCCAAACACTTCCCTAACCCCCAAACACTTCCCTAACCCCAGACACTTCACTAACCCCCAAACACTTCCCTAACCCCCAAACACTTCCCCAGACACTTCCCTAACCCCCGGACACTTCCCTAACCCCCAAACACTTCCCTAACCCCCAAACACTTCCCTAACCCCCAGACACTTCCCTAACCCCCAAACACTTCCCTAACTCCCAAATAAGAATCGATCCCGGTGCGTGTGTGTGTGTATGCACTCTCCCAGCTTCTAGACAGCCGGAACAGCCAAGGAAAACCCAGGATCTATTCCCTCTAGGAATAAAGACCATATGTTGATAGACCAGGTCCTCTACCATGGCAGGACAGAGAGGGGTTTCTGCACAAATCACTAACACACACATCTCTGCCCAAATCACTAACACACACATATCTGCCCAAATCACCAACACACACATCTCTGCCCAAATCACTAACACACACACATCTCTGCCCAAATCACTAACACACACACACACAACTGCCCAAATCACCAACACACACACATCTCTGCCCAAATCACCAACACACACACATCTCTGCCCAAATCACCAACACACACACATCTCTGCCCAAATCACTAACCCCCAAACACTTCCCTAACCCCCAAACACTTCCCTAACCCCCAAACAAGAAGCGATCCCGGTCCAAAACCACACACACACATCTACAATCAAACCCAGGCATCGCACTCTGACACTGGTTGGGGCTGCATGGTAGTGTGCACAGGATTCCTGTCCAAACCCTCACAATCAGTGTGTGTGTGTGTGTGTGTGTGTGTGTGTGTCTGTATGCACTCTCCCAGCTTCCAGACAGCCGGAACAGCCAAGGAAAACCCAGGATCTATTCCCTCTAGGAATAAAGACCATATGTTGATAGACCAGGTCCTCTACCATGGCAGGACAGAGAGGGGTTTCTGCACAAATCACTAACACACACATCTCTGCCCAAATCACTAACACACACACACATCTCTGCCCAAATCACCAACACACACACATCTGCCCAAATCACTAACACACACACATCTGCCCAAATCACTAACACATCTCTGCCCAAATCACTAACACACACATCTCTGCCCAAATCACCAACACACACACATCTGCCCAAATCACTAACACATCTCTGCCCAAATCACTAACACACACATATCTGCCCAAATCACTAACACATCTCTGCCCAAATCACTAACACATCTCTGCCCAAATCACTAACACACACCCCTGCCCAAATCACTAACACACACACACATCTCTGCCCAAATCACTAACACACACACATCTCTGCCCAAATCACTAAAACACACACATCTCTGCCCAAATCACTAACACACACACATCTCTGCCCAAATCACTAACCCCCAAACACTTCCCTAACTCCCAAACAAGAAGCGATCCCGGTCCAAAACCACACACACACATCTACAATCAAACCCAGGCATCGCACTCTGACACTGGTTGGGGCTGCATGGTAGTGTGCACAGGATTCCTGTCCAAACCCTCACAATCAGTGTGTGTGTGTGTGTGTGTGTGTGTGTGTGTGTGTGTGTGTGTCTGTATGCACTCTCCCAGCTTCCAGACAGCCGGAACAGCCAAGGAAAACCCAGGATCTATTCCCTCTAGGAATAAAGACCATATGTTGATAGACCAGGTCCTCTACCATGGCAGGACAGAGAGGGGTTTCTGCACAAATCACTAACACACACATTTCATATCTGCACAAATCACCAACACACACATCTCTGCCCAAATCACTAACACACACACATCTCTGCCCAAATCACTAACACACACACACACAACTGCCCAAATCACACACACACATCTCTGCCCCAAACACACACACATCTCTGCCCAAATCACCAACACACACATCTCTGCCCAAATCACTAACAAACACTAACACTCTGTCCAAAACCACACCAAATCACAATCAAACACACACTCTGACATGGGGCTTGAAATCACAATCAGTGTGTGTGTGTGTGTGTGTGTGTGTGTGTGTCTGTATGCACTCTCCCAGCTTCCAGACAGCCGGAACAGCCAAGGAAAACCCAGGATCTCTAAAGACCCATGGCAGGACAGACAGGGGTTTCTGCACAAATCACTAACACACACATCTCTGCCCAAATCACTAACACACACACACATCTCTGCCCAAATCACCAACACACACACATCTGCCCAAATCACTAACACACACACATCTGCCCAAATCACTAACACATCTCTGCCCAAATCACTAACACACACATCTCTGCCCAAATCACCTAACACACACACATCTGCCCAAATCACTAACACATCTCTGCCCAAATCACTAACACACACATATCTGCCCAAATCACTAACACATCTCTGCCCAAATCACTAACACATCTCTGCCCAAATCACTAACACACACCCCTGCCCAAATCACTAACACACACACACATCTCTGCCCAAATCACTAAACACACACACATCTCTGCCCAAATCACTAAAACACACACATCTCTGCCCAAATCACTAACACACACACATCTCTGCCCAAATCACTAACCCCCAAACACTTCCCTAACTCCCAAACAAGAAGCGATCCCGGTCCAAAACCACACACACATCTACAATCAAACCAGGCATCGCACTCTGACACTGGTTGGGGCTGCATGGTAGTGTGCACAGGATTCCTGTCCAAACCCTCACAATCAGTGTGTGTGTGTGTGTGTGTGTGTGTGTGTGTGTGTGTGTGTGTGTCTGTATGCACTCTCCCAGCTTCCAGACAGCCGGAACAGCCAAGGAAAACCCAGGATCTATTCCCTCTAGGAATAAAGACCATATGTTGATAGACCAGGTCCTCTACCATGGCAGGACAGAGAGGGGTTTCTGCACAAATCACTAACACACACATCTCTGCCCAAATCACTAACACACACACACATCTCTGCCCAAATCACCAACACACACACATCTGCCCAAATCACTAACACACACACATCTGCCCAAATCACTAACACACACATCTCTGCCCAAATCACCAACACACACACATCTGCCCAAATCACTAACACATCTCTGCCCAAATCACTAACACACACATATCTGCCCAAATCACTAACACATCATTCTGCCCAAATCAGAAACACACACCCATCACTAAAACACACACATCTCTGCCCAAATCACTAACACACACACACATCTCTGCCCAAATCACTAACACACACACATCTCTGCCCAAATCACTAAACCACACATCTCTGCCCAAATCATTAACACACACACATCTCTGCCCAAATCACTAACACACACACACATCTCTGCCCAAATCACTAACACACACCCATCACCAACACACACATCTCTGCCCAAATCACTAACACACAAACACATCTCTGCCCAAATCACTAACACACACACACATCTCTGCCCATCTCAGTTTGTGCGCACCTTTCGGTTACTGGCCCAACGCTCTAACCACTAGGCTACCTGCCGTCTAGACCTTGTACTCCAAACATACGCACACAAACTAGTGCGCAAGCACACACACATGCACACACGTGCACACACACATGCACACACTACTGCTGATTAAGCTCGGCTAATAATACACAAACCAATCTTCTGTAAACCCTCACAAGTAGAAACCTCTTTATAATACAAACCAAAGGCAGAGTTCAGAGTTCAGAGTTCATTCAGACCCCCGTCATGTAAACACTGCCTGTAATCTCCACACCATAAAGACAGTCTGGCTCGTTGTCGATAAACACCACAGCTTCAAGCAGACCTCTCTGATAGAGGACAGACCTCTCTGATAGAGGACAGACCACTCTGATACAGGACAGACCACTCTGATACAGGACAGACCACTCTGATACAGGACAGACCACTCTGATAGAGGACAGACCACTCTAACACAGGACAGACCACTCTGATACAGGACAGACCACTCTGATACAGGACAGACCACTCTGATAGAGGACAGACCACTCTGATACAGGACAGACCACTCTGATACAGGACAGACCACTCTGATAGAGGACAGACCACTCTGATACAGGACAGACCACTCTGATACAGGACAGACCACTCTGATACAGGACAGACCTCTCTGATACAGGACAGACCACTCTGATACAGGACAGACCACTCTGATACAGGACAGACCACTACAGGACAGACCTGATACAGGACAGACCACTCTGATACAGGACAGACCACTCTGATACAGGACAGACCACTCTGATACAGGACAGACCACTTTAACACAGGACAGACCACTCTGATAGAGGACAGACCACTCTGATACAGGACAGACCACTCTGATACAGGACAGACCACTCTAACACAGGACAGACCACTCTGATAGAGGACAGACCACTCTGATACAGGACAGACCACCCTGATAGAGGACAGACCACTCTGATACAGGACAGACCACTCTGATAGAGGACAGACCACTCTGATACAGGACAGACCACTTTAACACAGGACAGACCACTCTGATAGAGGACAGACCACTCTGATACAGGACAGACCACTCTGATAGAGGACAGACCTCTCTGATACAGGACAGACCACTTTAACACAGGACAGACCACTCTGATACAGGACAGACCACTCTGATACAGGACAGACCACTCTGATACAGGACAGACCACTCTGATAGAGGACAGACCACTCTGATACAGGACAGACCACTCTGATACAGGACAGACCACTCTGATAGAGGACAGACCACTCTGATACAGGACAGACCTCTCTGATACAGGACAGACCACTCTGATAGAGGACAGACCACTCTGATACAGGACAGACCACTCTGATAGAGGACAGACCACTCTGATACAGGACAGACCACTCTGATAGAGGACAGACCTCTCTGATACAGGACAGACCACTTTAACACAGGACAGACCACTCTGATACAGGACAGACCACTCTGATACAGGACAGACCACTCTGATACAGGACAGACCACTCTGATAGAGGACAGACCACTCTGATACAGGACAGACCACTCTGATACAGGACAGACCACTCTGATACAGGACAGACCACTCTGATACAGGACAGACCACTCTGATACAGGACAGACCACTCTGATAGAGGACAGACCACTCTGATACAGGACAGACCACTCTGATACAGGACAGACCACTCTGATACAGGACAGACCACTCTGATAGAGGACAGACCTCTCTGATACAGGACAGACCACTTTAACACAGGACAGACCACTCTGATACAGGACAGACCACTCTGATAGAGGACAGACCACTCTGATAGAGGACAGACCACTCTGATACAGGACAGACCTCTCTGATACAGGACAGACCACTCTGATACAGGACAGACCACTCTGATACAGGACAGACCACTCTGATACAGGACAGACCACTCTGATACAGGACAGACCACTCTGATAGAGGACAGACCACTCTGATACAGGACAGACCACTCTGATACAGGACAGACCACTCTGATACAGGACAGACCACTCTGATAGAGGACAGACCACTCTGATAGAGGACAGACCACTCTGATAGAGGACAGACCACTCTGATACAGGACAGACCTCTCTGATACAGGACAGACCACTCTGATACAGGACAGACCACTCTGATACAGGACAGACCACTCTGATAGAGGACAGACCACTCTGATACAGGACAGACCACTCTAAAACAGGACAGACCACTCTGATAGAGGACAGACCACTCTGATACAGGACAGACCACTCTGATAGAGGACAGACCACTCTGATACAGGACAGACCACTCTGATACAGGACAGACCACTTTAACACAGGACAGACCACTCTGATACAGGACAGACCACTCTGATACAGGACAGACCACTCTGATAGAGGACAGACCACTCTGATAGAGGACAGACCACTCTGATAGAGGACAGACCACTCTGATAGAGGACAGACCACTCTGATACAGGACAGACCACTCTGATAGAGGACAGACCACTCTGATACAGGACAGACCACTCTGATACAGGACAGACCACTCTGATAGAGGACAGACCACTCTGATACAGGACAGACCACTCTGATACAGGACAGACCACTCTGATAGAGGACAGACCACTCTGATACAGGACAGACCACTCTGATAGAGGACAGACCACTCTGATACAGGACAGACCACTCTGATACAGGACAGACCACTCTAAAACAGGACAGACCACTCTGATACAGGACAGACCACTCTGATACAGGACAGACCACTCTGATACAGGACAGACCACTCTGATAGAGGACAGACCACTCTGATATGGTCTCCAGATTATACTGAACAGACCATCTGCCCTCACACACCACTACATCAAACAGGAACAATTAATAGGGCACGTCGTGTACAGGTCTGTGTGTCTGTGTGTGTGCGTGTGTGTGTGTTACAGGACAGACCACTCTGTACAGGACAGACCACTCTGATACAGGACAGAGTAATCCCTGTGCGGCATGTAATTACTAGAAAAGGACAGTGACCACTCTGATACAGGACAGTCTCCCTCTGTCTCCCTCTGTCAGACCCTCTGTCAGGACAGACCACTCTGTCAGGACCCTCTGTCAGACCCTCTGTCTCCCTCTGATCCAGCTGCCTCCCTCTGTCAGACCCTCTGTCTCCCTCTGTCAGACCCTCTGTCTCTCCAGCTGCCTCCCTTCAAACCTTGTAAGGACAGACCACCCAGACACACACACACACACACACACCACACTGACACAGGACAGACCACACTGACACAGGACAGACCACTCACACAGGACAGACCACACACACAGGACAGACCACTCTGATAGAGGAGAGGACCACTCTGATACAAAAGAGATCTGAACACAGGACAGACCACTCTGAAACAGGAACAGACTAGTCATGAAATGAGACTCGCCCTACTTGGAAAATTAGACAGTTGTGAAATGTTGCCAGACGTTTTTGATACGAGAGAGAGAGAGGACAGACCACTCTGAGACAGGACAGAGAGAGAGAGAGAGACAGAGAGAGAGAGAGGACAGACCACGGAGAGAGAGAGACAGAGACAGAGACAGGACAGACCACTCTGATACAGGACAGACCACTCTGAGAGAGAGACAGAGACAGACCACTCTGATAGAGGAGAGAGAGAGAGAGAGACTCTGAGAGAGAGGACAGACCAGAAATGAGAATGAAACAGACCACTCTAACTAGAGGGACAGAGCTGGTCTTAGTAAGCAGCCAGTGACGACCCATAATTGCAAACAATACCACACTTAGGAAAGGTCAATTCACTCTGCAGGGCAACATTTCCTGGAAGAAATGACTTGTCACTTATCATCTAGTATATATATGTACTTCGTTGACAGCGCTACAGAGTGTGTGTGTGTGTGTGTACGAGCCAGACGATGTGTGTGTATATTTGTCATAAAGGGAGTAAGTCGGACCGTATCTTCCCAGCTACACCAGGCTCCCTCTCATATCAACCTCTACCTTCACTGATTAACCAGCCATATCATATCACCAGGCTCCCTCTCATATCAACCTCTACCTTCACTGATTAACCAGACCACTCTGATATCACCAGGCTTCCTCTGACCTTCACTAATTAACCAGCCGTATCATATCACCAGACCACTCTACCTTCACTGATTAACCAGCCGATCATATCACCAGGCTCCCTCTACCTTCACTGATTAACCAGCTGTATCATATCACCAGGACCCTCTACCTTCACTGATTAACCAGCCATATCATATCACCAGGCTCCTCTCATATCAGACCACTTCACTGATTAACCAGCTGTATCATATCACCAGGCTCCCTCTACCTTCACTGATTAACCAGCCATATCATATCACCAGGCTCCCTCTCATATCAACCTCTACCTTCACTGATTAACCAGCTGTATCATAACACCAGGCTCCCTCTACCTTCACTAATTAACCAGCCATATCATATCACCAGCTCCCTCTACCTTCACTAATTAACCACTCTATCACCACAGACCCTCTACCTTCACTGATTAACCAGCCATCATATCACCAGGCAGACCACTCTACCTTCACTGATTAACCACTCATATCATATCACCAGGCACTCTCTACCTTCACTGATTAACCAGCCGATCATATCACCAGGCTCCCTCTACCTTCACTGATTAACCAGCCGTATCATATCACCAGGCTTCCTCTACCTTCACTAATTAACCAGCCGTATCATATCACCAGGCCCTCTCATATCAACCTCTACCTTCACTGATTAACCAGCCGTATCATATCACCACAGACCACTTCACTGATTAACCAGGACAGATCACCAGGCTCCCTGATACCTTCACTGATTAACCAGCCGTATCATATCACCAGGCTCCCTCTCATATCAACCTCTACCTTCACTGATTAACCAGCCGTATCATATCACCAGGCTCCCTCACCTTCACTAATTAACCAGCCACAATCATATCACCAGGCTCCCTCTACCTTCACTGATTAACCAGCCATATCATATCACCAGCCTCCCTCTCATATCAACCTCTACATTCACTGATTAACCAGCTGTATCATATCACCAGGCTCCCTCTACCTTCACTGATTAACCAGCTGTATCATATCACCAGCCTCCCTCTCATATCAACCTCTACCTTCACTGATTAACCAGC